>NW_013668162.1:172318-180724 GCF_000517525.1 Limulus polyphemus
GTGGGGAAAAAAACGAGTCTGATTTAAATGTCACATCTGAACGCTCACATCTTTTTAATTATGTTTGAAATTATGAACATTGCTCAACATCATGAAAATTAAACCTTATTTTCAATAAGCAATCCTGAAAAATATTTGGAGGTGCTTAACTTTTTTCCAGGTGTAAATTTTCTGTAAGGTAAATCAACCATTACTGTTGAGACAATGTACTACCATGTCATCCAAGCACCTCTAGTATAAGTATATGATGCATGCCATGTTCTACAAGGTAAATCAACCATTACTGTTGAGACTATGTACTACCATGTCATCCAAGCACCTCCAGTATAAGTATATGATGCATGCCATGTTCTACAAGGTAAATCAACCATTACTGTTGAGACTATGTTCTACCATGTCATCCAAGCACCTCTGGTATAAGTATATGATGCATGCCATGTTCTACAAGGTAAATCAACCATTACTGTTAAGACTATGTACTACCATGTCATCCAAGCACCTCTAGTATAAGTATATGATGCATGCCATGTTCTACAAGGTAAATCAACCATTACTGTTAAGACTATGTACTACCATGTCATCCAAGCACCTCTAGTATAAGTATATGATGCATGCCATGTTCTGTAAGGTAAATCAACCATTACTGTTGAGACTACATACTACCATGTCATCCAAGCACCTGTAGTATAAGTATACGATGCATGCCATGTTCTGTAAGGTAAATCAACCATTACTGTTGAGACTACATACTACCATGTCATCCAAGCACCTCTAGTATAAGTATATGATGCATGCCATGTTCTGTAAGGTAAATCAACCATTACTGTTGAGACTACATACTACCATGTCATCCAAGCACCTCTAGTATAAGTATATGATGCATGCTATGTTCTACAAGGTAAATCAACCATTACTGTTAAGACTATGTACTACCATGTCATCCAAGCACCTGTAATATAAGTATATGATGCATGCCATGTTCTGTAAGGTAAATCAACCATTACTGTTAAGACTATGTACTACCATGTTATCCAAGCACCTGTAGTATAAGTATATGATGCATGCTATGTTCTGTAAGGTAAATCAACCATTACTGTTGAGACTACATACTACCATGTTATCCAAGCACCTGTAGTATAAGTATAAAATCTGCTAATACAAAAGCACACTGTACAGCTATACGATATACATATTCTTCAAAGATGACAAAAAATCTGTTAACATATATAAATGTCACTACATTGTATGCTCTCCTACCAAATTTTCCTATTAGTCTGTGCACTGAACAGTTAAACTAAGAATCCAAAGGTATTGTAAAACTTACTATATATCCCAAGGAAATTTGTTTTAACTGTGTATGAAGATCTTCATGTGTAGCACCTTGGCCCCATAATTTGAAGGCTGATCTGAAAATATAAACCATTTTCAAAACATTGAAATTTTAATTGAGAGCTTTTTCATTCCATAATATAAAGTTTTGCTTAGAACATAGTTCTAAGACTAATTTGAAGTTACTTACAATATTCACTAACTTGTCATATAGTAATAACATATTTATGAAAAATGTATTTTCTCATTCCAAAAACTACTTAAAGTTGATAATTTTCCTATACTGAAAAAATATTTCTGATAAGTATTTACCTCCTCTCACAAGATAAGCTATTCTCGTTCAGTGCTGCCCTCTATATGCAAACATTTTCTTCACGCATGCCACAAGCCTTGTGCTCCTTCCTTGTTGAAATTAGTACATTCCAACGTATCTTTCGTGCAAATCATCATGCAGCATCTATTAACCAATAGTAGCATAGTATGCTCATGTGATGCATGTGACTCCCTCTACACTCCTCTACCAAACCTTCATTTTAAAGTTTGGCAGAAGGTGTGAGCACTGGGGAAGTGAGGAGGAAGGGTGAGAGGAGGTAAGTACCTATTGGAAATACATTTTCAGTATAGGAAAATTATAGCTTCTGATATGGTACTTCCCTCCGCTTACAAGATTAGCCAGAATCCCACATTGAGAAGGAGGACGGAATGGTGCGAGGGAATAACAGATTCACCCATGAAAGCATTCAAAGGATACCCCTGACCACGAAAGAAAGAGATCCAGATTCATAAAACACATGGGTGGAAATCACGAGATGTAGGTTGGCTAGGGCACATCGGACCATACTTGGCAAGTCAACTATATCCAAAACCTCCTCTATGGGGTATCAACATCCATGCAAGGGTAGGATGAGAACTGAGGATTAAGATCTGCTCCAATTCCTGGGTACTACACAAGGATCAACACCCTACAGCAATCCAGGACTGGCCATCTGGCATCAAGATGATGGATTCAACTTTTGCAAAGACTTATATTGATTGGTTCACTCGAATCCAACACCTCAATGCTGGGAACAGACTTCCATGAGAAGGTAGGATGAGGGCTTCCAATCAAAAGGGGTGATCTGCATGTATTATGGATCAACTCCATGTGGTATGGAATGTGTAATAGGAGGCCATGACAACCATTAAAGTGATGGGTCAACTCCAAGTAGTATTAATAGTATAAGGAGACCACATCACCTTGTAAAGTGATGGATCAACTCCAGTGGTTGTGGATATTGTTGATTATGTAAATACTATAAAGAGGCCACATCATCCAGGAAGGTGACAGATCAACTCCAATAATAGTGTAAATTGTATCAGGAGGCCACGTCCACCAGCAAGGGGACAGATCATCTCCTGTGGAGGCCACATCTACACTAGCAGAACATCACCACCCTACTCTCGACTGAATGGTTACAGCCAACTTGTTGGTGGAACCCATTCAGGAGGGTACCTCCATGGTCAACCACCCCAGTGGCTTGGAACTAGAAAGCAGCAAGGACTCTCATACTCAACACAACGAGGGGAGGAGAGGGGTAGAATGAGTTGGAGAGTCTGGAGGAACATTACCACCAGAAACAGTGAAATGGGTGACCACAATACCCTATTTTGAAAAGCAGACCACATAGAGTCATTCACTCCAGGCATGGCAAGGCTGGGCAGCTATCCCCTTATGTTTGTATCCATGTCATCCATGGGTGATATTGTCTGGAATGGACATATTTATGAAGCAACTATTGCAAGGTAGATAACCTTCCAGCGGACTTGTGGAACACCTCATTTCTACGGTGAATGTGTGGAGCCATAGACAATAGAGCATGAGTCCACATGGCTTACACTGCAGATTTTAAGTTAAAGAATACCTGGTCAGGCACCACTCTCCACAGAGTGGGAGCTGTGTAAAAAAATGGGAATAAAGAAATGTCCCTGAAAAAGAGGAAAAGGAATAAAACTTAACAGCTGAAATCATATTGAAGTCTGGAGCATGGTCATAGGTAGAAGACAAAATCCCGACGAGGAGGAAAGCTCAATGTGAGGAAAATAACTGGAGATGAAAATACTGGGAGTGGTCCACATGCCAGCTTGGAGAATCTCCTCCAATGAACAATGAAGACTGAAAGTGAGGGAAAATGTAAGATGATGAATTTGATGAGACGACACATCGAATAAGGCATGGGAGGAAGCAGGTAAAGAGGGGTAGACCAAGTGGACCAGAAGGCAGACCCAATTCATAAGGGTAGAAGGGGAAAGATCAAGAAGAGAGGAGGATTACCAGGGAATCAAAAGATGGTTGCGCATACCCTGGAGGGTAGCTGTATGTGTAATATAATACTGTAGGTCCTGACGGGACACAGTAGTATATCAGGGTCGGGACGAGGGTAAAGATGGGAGCTATAAGGTAGAGAAATAGGATAAAAGAAGGAACAACATTCTCAAGCTGCCATGGTCTGGGGGATAAAGAAATTATCAGGATAAAGGAGAAGATAGGTAGGATGATAAAGGGTATGTGAAACATCAACGGCAAATAAATCAGATTGGCAATGTCTGTAGGTCAAAAGGAGAAGGATATAGGTCTTAAGAGACAAATGAAACAAGGAACATTAAGAAAGTGGAGGGAGAGTCAGGGCATGGAGGACCACATTAATGTCCTAATTCATAAGGGGAGGACACCTGCAGGCCTCTGAATCCAGAAGTAATGCACAAGCATAGTGAGAACAGGGAAAGTAAAAACCCTATGACATCTGGAGAAATGAAACGTACGGAAAAAGGCTGCCCTAAGTCCAGAAATTGAAGAGACAGAAGACCAACAGTCAAAGAGACAGGTGAGAAATTCTGCCACCCATAGACCCGAAGGCTTGGCGGCAGGAAATCCCTTACCAGCAGACCAACAGTGGAAGACCTTCCACTTGTGTTGGTAAACTTCCATGGAAGATGGATGAATGGAAGTAGCTAACAGGGAGGCAACATGTGACGAAGGATCTCCCCATCAAGGGCCGGACAAAAGCCAGGCATGAACATGAAGGATGGGAAGATTGGGATGAAGAGCATGGGATTGAGGTTGATGCAAAAGAGAGGGAACAGGGATAGGTGGTGAGAGAAGTAGACACTGGAGCCTCGGAAACCATGGTAGTGCTGGCCAATGGGGTGCAATCAGAAGGACCCAATAAGGAGTGGAGTGTATTAGAAAAATCACCCAATGAAGCAAATGGATGGGAGGGTACACACTGAGGTATTTGTGAGATCAATTCTGGCTGAAGGCATCGACAGCCAGAGCCTGTGGATGTGGGACAGGTGACCAAAAGAAGGGCAACTTTGTATTGAGGCCCATGGTAAATGTATTGGAGGCAAAGGTCTCTGAAAATGATCAGATCTAATGACCACTCTATTGGATAGATTCGGTCCAGACATGAGAGAAGATCTGCTACCACATTGAAAGCACCCAGAACATGACATGTGAGAAGACAAATGTGATGTGCCTGGGTCCAGTATAGAAGATCCAAGGTCCAGAAATAAAGATCTCTGGACTGGGTTCCCCTTGGGGGTTGTTATGAGCCACCACCATAGAATGAAACATCGCCAGATGGTGATGAGTGAGATAAAGGAAGTGAGATAACACCCAACGAACCATCAGAAGTTTGAGAACATTGATATGCAAGACGAGTTCGCCTGCAGACCAACAGCCCAAAAATTCGTGGTGATTGACCGCCCCCCCCCATCCGGATGCAGGGGAGGAAGTGACACACTCACCGGCGTATGGGCTTTGTTGAGTCACCACAGCAGATCGACTCTCAGGAAAGGAGGAAGGGAAATGATGGCAGAAAGAGAATCCTGTGCAAGGTTCTATCATTCATGAAGTGTCCACTGCAAGGATCTCATATGGGCACAATGGATGGGTAATAATGCAGTCCTGAAAGATCACATTCCCAAAAGAGATAGAACCTCTCGAGCAGTAAGTGACCAAGCTGAGAGGGCACAGTGAACTAAAAGTTCCACAGAACTGAAGCATGAAGGAGAAGGGAGAGCTCAACTGATGTTGGTGTCGAAGAAAACCCCCAAATGCACTGTAAAGTATTGGGCGGGTCGAAGGACCGACTTCTCCAATTTGATTAAGCATCCCACTCAAGCTGCCATAGAAAGGAGTTGGTGAGTGTGATTGGTTGATCCTGCTCAAAATGAGCTAAAAGTTGCCAGTCATCCATGCAACGATGAAAAAGCAACCCCAAAGTATAAATATGATGAACAAAGGCCTGAATGACGCGACAAAACATGTATGGAGCTGAGGCTAGTCTGAAGGGGAGTGCCCAAAATTGGTAAACTACCCCCAAAATGAACAAATTGAAGATAAAGATGGGATTGAAAGGGCATCAGGATGTGGAGATAGGCATTGGAGACATCCATTTTTGTCATCTACAATCCCGGGGAAAAACACCCATCTCAGGGTGAGAAAGGACTCCACAGTGAACTTGGAGAGTGCAATGAAGCAGTTGAGTCATGACAAATTGATGACCGGTTGCCAATCCCAGATTTTCTTGGGGTCTACGAAAGGACGGGAGTAAAACCTCTTGAAGGAATGGTGAACTGGTTCAATAGCCCACTGTGAAAGCAAATCCTGAAATGCCTCTGACAGATGCTGGCGAGTCACAGGATCTTGAGGAAGAAGAAAGGAAATGGGGTGAGGAGAAATGAGAGGTGGGGAAAGAAATATGAGAATGAGTCCTTCTGAAAGAACCATTGTCACCCATTGATCCTCGAACAAAGGGGAGCCAGCGAGGAAGAAAATCCAACAAACAAGCTTCCACAAACTCCAAATCCACCAGGTAGTCACAAGTACTGTTGACAACATGCAATACGTCGGCGATGACCTCGATGAAAGAAGTATCCGTATTTGAAGGAACGGGTAAAGGATGGGAGCACAAAGGACAGAAAACTGGAAGAGGTGGCATGGAAGGCTATAGTCAATACAAACGGTCCACAAAAGTTAAAAGGAGTGGACTGTTGTCGGGCAGATGTTACCCACAGCTTGATATCCTCAGGGGTGGTGTCAAAGACATAATGTCAGAGAAAAGGAACAAGACATAAATCTCTGAAATAAGTGGAGGTTAAACAAACATGAGTCAGAATAGAGTCCATACCGAGAAGGTACCAACAACAAAGAAACCACATATGTAACTTGAGAGCCAAGGACGAAATTTGGGCCAAAGTGGAAGAGAGAAGTGTAGTAAGGGTAAGACAAAAGCGAGAATATTGGGCATGTATGAGACTAACATTAGATTCAGGAGCTATCCCCAAAGAGGTAATAAGGAACCCAACAATTAGTGACCCAAAAATGGATATTTTGCCTGATGGTAAGCAAGGACATACTGATCAGAGTCTCTTGAGGGGCACGACATACTGATCCCTTCACCTAACTGGGAGAGAAAGTGATCTGCATAGAGCCAAATATTATGAGAGAGAGGAAATAACAAAAATGGTTGAGAAGAATACTCATGCAACAAAAAAGGATGAGAGGAATAAGAAATAGGGGAAACAGACAAAACATCATAATCCTGAGTTACAAAATCTGTGAAAGCTGAGGAGGGCCTACACGAGCTTCAGGCTGGAACTGAGAAGGAATGGCAAACTCGGGAGGAGGGAAAAAATTATCAAAATCATCGTCATCCTGAATAATGGCAGCAGAATCTGAAAAAGCTCGGGCGATGTCAGGGGACAAACGGTGACTCAAGTAGTATTCAATCTCCTGACAGACAAAATCAGAAAGATCCACAGTCGAGTCCCCCACACTTGAAGCCTGAGATATAAGACTGGTCATTGATGTGACCCCCAAAGTGGTCATGTTGACTTCGGGACACATAACTCATGAAAACTGCACAAAATTGTCTAGAGTAGAAAATAAATGATAATAAACTCAAAGAAATGTGGTAATGTACAACCAAACAAAAATCAAAAATGTGTCACATGGGAAGTGCAAAACACAAAAGAAAACATCTGTACTAAACAGCTGCCAAACAAAAAAGGGAAGGTTCAATACAGGAGTGTAGAGGAAGTCACATGCATCACGTGCGTATACTATGCTACTATTGGTTAATAGATGCCACATGATGATTTGCATGAGACACACATTCGAATTTACTAATTCCTACAAGGAGGGAAAGCAAGGCTTGTGGCATGCATATAGAAAATTTTCTCATATAGAGGGCAGCACTGAAAAAGAATAGCTAATCTTCTGAGAGATGTAAGAACTGTATCGGAATCAACAACTGAACTTATTTTCTAAATAAATAAACCTCTTGTTCAAGAAAGAAGTAATACATCTTTCTACAAATTCATTATTCTAGAATTATTAACCAAGCTATCCCACACTCAAGCAAGTCAGCACTGTGCTACACACTTCCTATTATACACTCCAGCAAGTCAGCAGTGTGCTTGATACACTTCCTATTGTACACCCCAGCAAGTCAGCAGTGTGCTTCACACACTTCCTATTATACACCCCAGCAAGTCAGCAGTGTGATTGATACACTCCCTATTGTACACCCCCAGGAAGTCAGCAGTGTGCTTGACACACTCCCTATTGTACACCCCAACAAGTCAGCAGTGTGCTTCACACACAGCCTATTATACACCCCAGGAAGTCAGCAGTGTGGTTGATACACTCCCTATTGTACACCCCAGGAAGTCAGCAGTGTGCTTGATACACTTCCTATTGTACACCCCAGCAAGTCAGCAGTGTACTTGACACACTTCCTATTATACACCCCAGCAAGTCAGCAGTGTGATTGATACACTCCCTATTGTACACCCCCAGGAAGTCAGCAGTGTGCTTGACACACTCCCTATTGTACACCCCAACAAGTCAGCAGTGTGCTTCACACACATCCTATTATACACCCAAGGAAGTCAGCAGTGTGGTTGATACACTCCCTATTGTACACCCCAGGAAGTCAGCAGTGTGCTTGATACACTTCCTATTGTACACCCCAGCAAGTCAGCAATGTGCTTGATACACTTCCTATTGTACACCCCAGCAAGTCAGCAATG
>NW_013668163.1:0-15410 GCF_000517525.1 Limulus polyphemus
AAACTACATGTGTTCCTGCTGGAGCATCACATCTATACACAGTATCTGCTAGACATAAACTACATGTGTACCTGCTGGAGCATCACATCTATACACAGTATCTACTAGACATAAACTACATGTGTACCTGCTGGAGCATCACATCTATACACAGTATCTGCTAGACAGAAGCTACTGTGAAAGGAAATACTTATTTTTCATATGTTTCTTTTATTGTTTTAAAAGTTTTGCTACTACAAGCAAATATTGAAAGAATTTTACCTGATTTGTGAGCTTATTTTAGGGTATATTAGAAACTGGTAGCCACCCCTCATTATATACCATTGTTAATGATGTTATATTTGATAAACACTGGTCTAAAACAATAGTGTAAACACTTGGTATTACTCATTTTTCTGTGGATTTTGGTGGCAGTAAATACCACCTCCATTGCTGTGAGAACAAACTGACTTGTAGTGTTCAGTGCTTCCTCTATAAAGTTTGTCCCTTTTTTAACCAATTAGCTGCTAGCTTTGGTTGAATATGCTGTTAGTTGCTAGCAGTTTGATTTAGTTGAGACCCATAAAAAACTGAACAAATCTGAAAATGTAATGATTGGCTTGGCAACTAATCAAATTTTAAGATGAAAATTCCTTATTTTTTAAATAAATACATTAGTTATCCTGAAAGTTTTGGTTCAGTTGTTTGTGTTTTTTTCCATCTTTCTTCCAAAGCTGGTCATCAGTGGTTGTCAGGAATAAGTTTACCATCAGACATAGGAGACTTGGATAAAGATTTGTATAAAACCTTTTCTCAGCGTTGGCAGAAGTTAATAGACATTGGAGAAAAGAAGTAAGGATATAAAAAACATTTCATTTACATAAACCTTTTATTTCCTGTAGAAAATAATGCAAAATGTACAGCAAATTTGTCTTTTCACAAAAACAGTAATGTGGTTTGATCATTTGAATATATTGTTTGTTCTCCTATTAGAACATTGATATGTAAAAAATAATCACATAACTTAGAATACTATGTTTTTCTTTTTGAACAACATTCTTTAATCTTTCCAAGTTCATCATTGAAGCATCTTTAATTAATATCAAGAAATAATTTTTGAGTTGAGTCAGAAAATTTTTTATAGCCCTTTCATAAACTCAAGTTACCATATTGAATTACATAATGCACAAGCTGCTTGCAACCATACATCCTGGATAGTTTTTTTATATTATATTACCTAATCTGACTTAATAATTTCTAATTTTTACATCGTAGTTATTTTTGTAATAGTAAATAAAGGATGTACATGAAAAACAAGAAATATAGTACTTACCCATGTCTTCTTGTTTTTTTTATGTCGACTGTTGATGAAAGTTAAGCCTACCTATTATTATACTAATGGTACTAGTACACTAAATATTTTTTAATTAATCAAGTAAAGCACTTATAAATACAAAATAATAACACACACAAAGCAAACAATGTCCTATAACTATCATAATTTATTTGGCTTTCTAACTATGTGATAAGAGTCTTTAAAAATGTAGCTAAGCTTGTTGATGTGAATACTTCAAGAGAAATTTTCAAACTGAAGACAAAATAGACAATGCTCTGTACAGAAAACAATGTAATATATTACATCATTTGATAGATTAAACCTTTGGCTTTCTATTGGCTATAAATAATGTAGTAGAAAAGCTCAAAGAGAACTGTTGGCAATTTGTGAAAGAGAGGATGTGACAGGTGAGCATGGCAAGTGGGTGCGAGTTTCTTATTTATGCTCCATAAATAAGATCGAAGGTTATAAAAATTATGCTTCGCTTTAGTAATATCTATATTATAATGAGTAATTTACGTTAAATTAGAGAACATGGAAGACCTAGAAAACAAATGTCACGATTCTCATACTAGGGGAGAATGAGGATTTAAAAAATATTTCCTTATAAAATGAAGAACTTAAAACTTTATATTATTAAAAATTTGATTTATCAACTACATTTTGATGCTAAGTTTATTTGTGTATTATGATGATAAAGTACTTTAATTAAATTTTGAATGTAACTCTAAATCATAATATGCACACTTTGATCTACCCATAGCAAAAGGGTTAAATGTCCAACGTACAGTTCATAATATTTTTTTCATATTTATGACTATTCTTGTCTACATATATATATATACATAACTTAGTTATAATTATTGATGTTTTTGTTTTAACATATTCTTATCGTCATTTTCTTGCTCTCAAGATTTTATCATGAACAAGTATTCAGTTGTATGCATTGTGACTAAATGTTTCCAGTTTGTAACTTACTGTTAATAATTACTTTCTGTTTTAAATCAACCATAGAAGTTGCATCTTTATCATAAAAATGATGTAATTACACATGTCAGTTTTACTACATGTTGCATTAATAGTGTTTCTCTTTTTGTAGCATGAATGTGACTTTACAGTTGGATACTAGCGAAGTGCGAGGTTTTATACTTACTGCACAAGCATCATTACAGTGGCCCAAATTGATCCACAAGTGTCGATTGTCTTTCCCCATTACCCAAGTTGGCAATTTAACAGTAAGTTACACATACCTATTTCTATATATCTACAGAATCATGGTAGGTAATAATTCAACAAATTACATCTGAAGACTGTCATAATTTAAATCATATATTGAACATTCATTTTTTTTAAGTAAGAGTGGTGAAAGGGAGGTACTGTTCAGAATCCACAGAAAAAATTAATTCACCATAAGAATAGTCCAGAAATGATCTTGTGGTTAGCATTCCTGGACTGTGAACCTGATGATTCATGACTCACCTTCTATTGCCACGATAATGTGTACACGCTTTGTGGCTGTGAATGCAATATTCAAATTATGGTGAAACCCCACTGTTCAATCAGAATTAGTGGTGGTGAGTGCTGTTGACTAACTGCCCTTTCTCTCTCTCTCTAGTTTATCTGTTCAAAATTAGAGATGGCTATGCTAAGATAGTCCTTATTCAGCCTCGTGCAAACTTCTGAAACAAATACTGAGAAGTATTTTATTGTATTTGTGGGTATTATAAATATATATATATATATCTAATTAATGAAATTGTATTATTTGAACACATTTATTTTTGTTAGAAAAATAAATACATTGAAACTTCTAATATTTCAACCATTATTGATTCTGAGTCAAATCTTCCAAGGCATGGTCTTTACATGTGAATATTGTGTTTTATTAGTTTTAGTTACAATTATGAATTTTAACTGTATTTGAATATTTTCTTTTCAGGTTAAAGAGTTTGTTCTTGAGAACCCTTCCAGTTTACCTGTCCTCGTTCAAGTCATCCACCTATCTACTTACCCTAATCCCTCAGCTGCACTAGAAATGCTAGCAACTCAGTTAAAGAAGGAGGGAATTATTGTAGACCAGACAGACAGTAACAATGTCTTTACTCTTCCAGATATTGAAGATATTACTGTAAGTTTGTTTTTTTCCCATGGATCCAAAAATGTTTATTCTGGAAAGAAATGAGTGAATTGCACACTTTAAAAAAAAAAAATCAATTTTCATATTTTTTCCCTACAATTAATAAATATCACAATATTTATGTTTCATAAAACATGCTTACACAAGAGCTATTTCATTCTGAGTTTATTATAAAATATTTACATTCATCTTAATCGGATTTCTTTTGAAATAAAAAGTTTCATTTAAGTGATGTTTTTTTATTATTTAATCATCTAGCATCTTATGAAATTAGTTTCACCTACCATTAGATATAGAACTCCTTCATTTTGGCTTTGTTTAAAGTCAGCTGTATATGAGTGTCATCTTTCTTCTCCCCTTTTCAAGGAAGATGCGAGTCTATGTTTGTTTTCGGTCACTTATGATTGTTTGGCTTAAATGTTTCAAGTGAATGGTTGGAGAATTATGGTTGTGCTTGATATCTGTGTGACGATATTGACAGCTGTGTGGGGAGTCTAGATTTGGTTGATATTTGCTTTGGTCAGTTGCTGACTTTCTAGTATGGAATACATAATAATGATGACAGCTGTGTGAGGAATCCAGATTTGGCTGATGTCTCTATCTTTATTCTGATTAGTTGCTGATTTTTAAGTCTAATATACATAACAATACTGATAACTATGTGGGAGATCCACATTTGGATGATATCTGCATCTTTGTTCTGATTAGTTATTGACTTTCTAGTTTTGTATACAGTGTTTCTGTAACTCACCTCCCAGTGAATTATTTCATATAAAATTGTGTTTTTATTAGGAGTTGATAGTTTAGATTAAATATGTAAGAATATATCTAAGCTTGATCAGTTTGGTTCTGGCTGATAAATTAAATAAATAAGAAGATATGTAAGTGTTTAATGTATAGCTTGATCTGTTTGGTTCTGGCTGATAGTTTAAATAAATAAGAAGATATGTAAGTGTTTAATGTATAGCTTGATCTGTTTTCAAGCTATACATTAAACACTTACATATCTTCTTATTTATTTAAACTATCAGCCAGAACCAAACAGATCAAGCTATACATTAAACACTTACATATCTTCTTATTTATTTAAACTATCAGCCAGAACCTCTGTTTGGTTCTGGCTGATAGTTTAAATAAATAAGAAGATATGTAAGTGTTTAATGTATAGCTTGATCTGTTTGGTTCTGGCTGATAGTTTAGATTGAACAAGTAAGAATACATGTAAGCTTGTTTATTTCTGACAAATAGTTTAGATTACATATGGCCTGGGAAGACAACATAGTGAGAATGCATACTTATGGATTCTGTTTAATAATAAAAGCCATATACGAGATAATAAAAAATTAAGAAGTTCTTGTAGAAATGGGAAAAAAAGTTTCATAAATGATTATGGTTTTATAATGTGTTCAAATTGATAAACAGATAGGTCCATGTCATACCGGTTTCTAACATGATTTCTTCCAGTTGTGATGTAATTGGCAAGGATCTGATGCCACAAAGGTACAAGATTTAGCTTATTTTCATGTCATTAAGTCAAACAGTTTTTATGTTAAATATCATCAAATGTTTAAACAAAAATGGCTCCCAGATGAGTGACATAAAAGTCCAAATGACTTATATTTTACAATACAGTAAAAAGTCAGCCATTGCTAGAAAGCTCTCTCTTTGTGCTCTAGATGTGTATGCCATTTTTTTTAACATTCAGCATTTTGACCTTTGACCTGTTAGATTGTTAGCCCCAACATGAATGACCAAAATCAAACTTAGATACTGAAGCTCACACCACGTTCTGAGTTTGTACTAAAAATCAGTCTGTGATTTTAATGGAATCAAGATGTATTCACTCAGTACATTGTGTCATTGTAGTTTTATAGGTGATAAATTTAGGAATGATTGGAAAGGAAAAAACAACTTAGAGACGAGAAGGTTCAGTTAGTATGTAAAAACATCATAAGACACACTGATGCATACCAAAAGTTCAGGGTGCTGATGCTACATAATATGATGACTGGTTGGATGGAAAACTGGTATAAAATCTGATTATACTAGTATTTAACGGAGCATGTGCTCAGTGTGATGCATACTGAAGAATTCATAACTATGAACTACTGATTATCTTTGCTTCTTTCCAAATGACTTGCTTCATAGGAGTGAGTCAAACTTCTATCAAGTGAACAGCAGCTGATTGAGCTATAAGTGAAGGGTTTGCTGGAGCCAGAGCTGATGTGTGTTAGCTATGAGTGAAGGGTTTGCTGGAGCCAAAGCTGATGTGTGTTAGCTATGAGTGAAGGGTTTGCTGGAGCCAAAGCTGATGTGTGTTAGCTATGAGTGAAGGGTTTGCTGGAGCCAAAGCCAATGTGTGTTAGCTATGAGTGAAGGGTTTGCTGGAGCCAAAGCTGATGTGTGTTAGCTATGAGTGAAGGGTTTGCTGGAGCCAAAGCCAATGTGTGTTAGCTATGAGTGAAGGGTTTGCTGGAGCCATAGCTGACGTGTGTTAGCTATGAGTGAAGGGTTTGCTGGAGCCATAGCTGACGTGTGTTAGCTATGAGTGAAGGGTTTGCTGGAGCCAAAGCTGATGTATGTTGGCCACCTTAAAAGTTCCTCACCAATTATTCTAGTCTTCTAAAGAAAAGTGTTGTAGCCCAAAGAACTTACACCCTACCAAAGCATACAAGAAGGATTTGCATACAATCAGTTTGGACATGGTGAAAAAGTACCTCTGTGGAATTTTCATTTGATTCCAGCCCAAAAACTGTTCACTAAGTGCCAAAATGATTTGATTCAAACTGAAGTCTCCTTACCAGTGCAGAAAAGGGAGAATGTACAACTTACCAAAGAACAGTGCCCAAAAAGGTCATTGATTGTGTCAGTATAAATATTGTGATATTCTCAGGTGAAATTGATTTTCAAATGAGTATTGAATAGGTCCAACAGGATTAATAATAAAAATTGCAAAGTAAATCTAAGTTCAGTTAAATGACTAAGTTTAAAGCTAAGAAAATTAATGAATTGGACACATGATGAAAAGTGAAACACAATTTTTATTATATATATATATATTCTGAGTGAAAATACCACAGTGTGCATCCTTGTGTAAAAAACTTGGACAGTCAGCATCTTTCTAAGTGAAGGCTGTAACATATAGATATCTACTTGGCAAGTAAGATACGTTGTTGCTGACCTGTTCTGCACAATGTATGAAGTTGCAGCAACATCCCTATGGGCAAAGTAGATAGCATGTGCTAGAGAACAACAAAGATAAAAATAGAAACAACTATTTTCTGCATATAATCAGACTAAAATGTTAAAAATTCCTATATTACAAAAACAGGTGAGAAGCATGTGATATGCTTGCATATTACTCTGTAGTAATGTTGCATGTTTTGTTATTTATGCAAACGTACCTCATCACATCAGCCTTTCCACTATTTGTACGAATCTTAACCATTCACATACCAAGCTGTGTCAATGTTACTACATTATTAAATGCACTAAGAAAGTTTCACCCGTGAATCTCCAATGATACAACTATAACAAGTGAATACTTCCCTATCCAATCAAGATCCCAGGCTGATTTTTGGTACACACTTAGAGGATGACATGAAATTGAGTATCCAACCTTGCTTTTGGTAATCCTTGCTGTGACTGAAAGTCCAAGTCAGGTCATAATTTCACAATTCAAGATCAAAAATCTGAATGTTAGAAAAAATGTCATAATTGGATAGAGTACAAAGAGAGCTTCCCAGCAATAATTTACTTTTTAACTTTAGCATTAGAAATTAAAAGTTGGTCTCATCTGGGAACCATTTTGGGTTAAATGTTTGGTGGCCTCTTATATAAAAACTGTTAGACTGAGAGATGTGAAACATGGCAGGATCTTATATCTCTATGACACCAACATCCTTGCCAAACAGTATCAGAATCCATGAAGGGGATTGATATGACCCAACTATAAGCATTAATGAAATACTTCCCATGGACAGTGTCCATTACCTCAAGAATTATGGTTATATAAGGTGTTTAAATTGATAACCACCAGTGTTATTAAAACTTTCATATGGATAGTGTCTGTTACCCCAAGTATTATGTTTATATAAGATGTTCAAGCTGATAATCATCTATGTTAGTAAAATTTTTATATGGACAGTGTCCATTTCCTTGGAGATTATGGGTTGTTAACGTTAGTAACAGTCATTGGATTCATGATAGGGATAATGAATTCTAGTAATAAAGATGAAGATGGTTAATAAGACATAAAACATTTTTAATTACAAAACTTGCAAACATTTTGGAATACAGTTATTCCATTTTCAGCAAAATCTGGAGATGATGATATAATTATATCTACAAGATTATTCAAAATTGATAATTTAAAAAGGGGGGAATATGGATCTTAAAAAAATACAGAAACAAGATAGGTACCTTAAAGTGAAAATGCAATTTCCAGAAAAGTAAACAAACAAGCTTAAAGTTTGAAACATAGTATTGACATTATTTCCTCAAGCTACAAAACCCTATTTTGACTCTTCTAAATATTACAGCTTTTTAGTAAAAAACTTCTACCCTCAAGTTCAGCTCAAACTAATATATAGACCTAGCTTCTGAATTAAACATTTCTATGAACATGAAGATCAAATACCAACACTTCTTTGTTCTTGGATTTTGTGTATATGTAGTGACTGTAAGATCACATTCATTAGTAAAACATAATACTACTTAAAACTAGAGTCTGTGAACACTTAATATATCTAATAGGATCAGCCCTTTATTACTTAAACCTAGCCACTCAGCTGTTCGTTCACATGCTGAAATCACAGGTCATAACATTTCATATTAACTTAAAAATATTTAGTAGAATGGTAAAAAGAAAGAAATACAGATTACAGAAGTAGCAAAATTACATGTTGCATGAGACATCAAATTATAATTATTCTTAACAAATGGCGGTTAAGTGAAGTTACTTAGAATAATTTTAGGTCTAGGGATATTGTAAGTTATTAATAAACAGATGTTCTTTAACTATGAGTAAGCATTCTCTGATGCAGACATCGAGGGTTCAAGATCATGTGGAAATTAGTTATTGATGTTACTATAGCATTAGTTAATAAGTATAATTTTTTTTCTAGATTTTTGCTGAAATAGAATAAGTGTATTCCAAAATATTCAAAGCCTTTATAAGTAACAATGTTTTGTGTTAATCTAATTTATTATTAGTAACAACCAATACTGACTTTATACTAGTTTTTGAGAATTAATTGAAAGAATTATATTCAGTGTACTCCAACAATTTGCCTAACATGCTTAAATTGATACCTTTTTTTTCTTTTGGTCCACCCTTTATGTTGAAGCAATGTATAATTTTTCACTAAGAGACGCTTATTGCACTGATAATGGTTTTATAATACATTTTCTGTCCACAGTCAGATCTTGATAGTCCTGCTACTCTGAGTAAAAAAGCTTTAGAAGACCGGTTTGGAGTCCAGCTTCATAAAAATTCCATAGTAATGTTATTAGCTCCAGGAATGAAAGCAAGAGTACATGTTGGGTTTTTACCAAAAGATGAAATGGAACGAACCTCTTTAATTTTAATAAGGTAAGAGAAATTATAATAATATCTGAAAGTATTGATTGGAGTTCTTTTCAAACATAATTTATTTGGAGACTTATGAATTGTGTAATTTAGCCTTTAGAGATTGCTCAATATTTATGTGATTATTTGGTTATCATCCTACTACATTTGTTACCTTAACAGTTGTTTGTTGTAAAATCAGCTAACTTAAAAATTATGTTATTATTTCTATTATCTGATGTATTGTACATTTTAAAACTGAGGACCTTAAAGTTGGAATATTAATTTGATTCTTTGTTTTCACTTGTTTTGGTTAGTAAAGAAGTTTGCATTGTGTTGCTGTCATGAAACTTGTTTCTTTCATTTTGTACAGTGCACACTCAAAGAGACTCATTCTGCTTTGAAGTGGCAAGATATTATCTTGTATAACTAACAATGTGACAAGACTTTATAACAGGCTCTATTGAATGGATTCTTGTCATTTAGGCTTAATAATAATGTTTCATACTCAGTCTTTGGTGACAGCAAAAGAGAAAAAAAATTATATTTTTAAACCTGTTTTTACTTTGTATTAATTCAATGGAAACTTTTTTCTCATTTAGGTAATAAGAATTTTCAATGATGCAAAAATGCTTACTCTGAACAGAAATATTACTAAGTATTTTTATTTATTTATGCCATGATGTTAAGCCTACTCAATATAAATCAAAGGATGATTGAAACTTTTAATATTGTTTATAAAAACATGTTTTAATATAGTTTTTGAGATGTAAAGATCCTGTTGAACTTAATTTTAAACCTGGTTTGCTTTATTTGCTCAGACCCTTGTACTACCAATGCATCCATAATTGTTAGGTTATTTCTACAATACAAAATATTTACAAAGAGATAAGCACATGTTGTACTACAAAATGCATTTAAAAACATCAGTCTTTAATTGAATGCAATGCATATCATTTGTCAACCTCCAGATTCAGCTACTTTGTCTGAATTCTTACAAAGTGAATCTTGGTTAAAGTGAGATTTGTTAAAATTGTGTAAACTTGTGACTAGTAAGATAATTCTACTTTAGAAACATGTAAAGCATGGGTGGAAAATGGAAGCACTATTATCAAATCAGGACGAACAAGGAGGAGTAGGGAAGATAACTTTTGGTAGTAAAACTCCAGGAACAGATTCGAGTCTTATGTTTGAAATGACTGAAAAACATCTTAAAGACTGTAATGGTGAGTATTGTATTGTTATGATAAAATTAATCATCACATATGTGACAGTACACAGTGTTGCATTAAATGTGAGTGTTTTTGGTAATAGTTATAGTGTTATCTATATCACATTGTTGGAGAGGGAAGCATGATACACTTTTCTTTCCATTAAGTATAGTTATTTCTCAGACCTGACCTTTGGTCATAGAATTTGTGTGGGTAATAAATTTATATTTCTTGAACAAATAATTATTTGTAGTCTGGTATACAAAAAACCTGTTAAAATATTTTGTATTTCTTCTATTAGAAATTTTTAACTGTTCTTTCCAAATTTTTTACATATGTCATAAATCTTTGATCCATCAGTCATCAAGAATCATATCCAAGGTTATTTGTATTTCATTTTTCTTTCATTTAAAAACATTCAGCACTAAGCTTTAGGAAAGATCTTGACTATAAATTTTTAATGACTTAGTAGCATTTATCAAGTAGTATTTATTTTTCTGTATGTGTTTCTACATAAACCAGATGAATGAATAAGCATAAGTGAATGTTGTGTGTTATGATTTTCTCATATTTATTTATTGCTTGTCTTGTTAGGATATTTTGTTTACTGCTAGTCTTATTTGCCTGTCTGCAGGTTCTCGCAACAATAAATTTCTTCAACCTAACTATACAGTTAGAAGAGCCTTTACAGCGAGAAACATGGGAGAGCTACCTGTATACATCAGAGGGTTTGACATCAATGGTGTTCCTTGCTCTGGGTTTGGATTTCGAGTTCTTAACTGTCAGGGTTTTGAACTTAGGCCTAACTCCAGCCGAAAAGTCGACATTGCGTAAGTCTCACTTATTGCTGCTTCTCAATTTAAAAGAATATCTTTAGTTTAAATTTGTATATCATATTTACTGCAGTAATTCAAAGGTAATGGGCTATTTTATCTGCAAGTAATTTAGCAACTGCATTACTTCATAATCCTCTTCATTAGTGGCTAATACTTGTTCCATCGCTGTTGTTATTGAATAAAACCTCGATTTTTTTCACATTTTTACAGTGACGATACTTGATATTTAAGTTGTAAATCAAGAGAATTCTGCAGACAAATGATTTATTATTTTTATATTATTTACTTCTGTGACCTGCAAAAAAATTGGTACAATAAGTAATTTTAATTTACTTGTAACTGTTCATTGTGAACTTTTGTAACTCATCAATAAATTGTGATAAGTAACTTATTTTTATTGTTGTAATGCAGGCATATAGCAGTTTTTTATCAATAAAATTTGTTTCTTTATTTAGCTCTTTCCAGCCCAGTGACATGATTCTGGCCTGTCCTGCATTTGCATTTATAAAAATTAATAACTCGTGAAAGAAACTATATGTGAAACACCAACACTTCACACATAAAGTGTGATAACCATTAAACATTTCTGAACCTGAATTAGCTTTTTTACATGGTAAATTTACAATTAATGATAAAATAGCTATTACAGTATGATATAGCTTTGTACTATTCCATTACCATTAATCCTCTCCAGACAGGTCAAAGGTCATGTCATCTCGTTTGTTGACTCGCATTCAAAATTTTATTGAACTACTGTTTCATGAATTAATGTCAATAAGTTTGGTATCAAACTGTAGATTATAATTCAGATTTTAGTTTTATACATTATTTAATTTTTAATTTAAAACTAAATATTAAAAAATAGAATTAACCATCGATTTTTGTGTTTCACATGGTATGTTGAATGCAGCACTGGTTCAAATTAGATGTTTGTGATGTCAAAATACTTGAAAGGTTTAAATGATTTTTTTATAAACATGTAACAGTTAAAATCCTCTGTGTATGCTGAAATTTTATTGCTCCGTGAAAGTAGGTAATGTGTTTATTTTATTTTATTTCCATTGAAGACAATTAAGAACTATTATAAAATATGTTTTAAGCTACAGTAGTAAAAAAACTCCTTATAATGTGGATTATATATTTTTTTTACTTGTGTTTAAACATTAGTCACATTGTAAAAATCATCTTTAATTAGTGACTTATCTTTGTTTTGAAAAATAAAAAAGTTAGTGAACTATTTGTGTGGTTGAGTTTATTTTCTTGTGTTTATCTAGTTTTACATTAGAATTTACTCACTCTCATGTGTGGTTGAGTTTATTTTCTTGTCTTTATCTAGTTTTACACCAGACTTTACCCTCTCTCGTGTGGAGCGCACACTGAATATACACACCAGCCTCGGAGTTGGAGGTTTAGTATTACAATATACGCTTATTGCTACCTTACCTCGGCGGATGTTAGCTTCCTGTGGCCAGTCTCTGCCCAGACCATCCTGGGAATATATTTTCTATTATTTAGTAGTGTGTATCACTGGATTGCTGGTGATTGTTGTGATGGCAATGGCTTATTTTGAGGCAGATAGTTTGTTAAAATCCTTCTCAATCGTCACAACTACTCTTTCAATGGGAAATGATTGTATCCCTGAAAAACTTGCATCTTTCAACCTGGACCACGTGGCTAATTCTGTAGAAAATAAACAAGGGTAAGTTATTGCTCAGTTTGAGGTTTTCAAAACCTATCATGGATATATTACAAATACCAGAAATGTAATCATTTTGCTTTGTTTGAGAATATTCATATTAAATGCATAATTTCTCAGTGCACCATCAGCCACCACCACTTCCAGTAGGGAATCTTTTTTTTTTCCATTTTAACATAAGTTGCAATTGAAAATGCATTTAATATATTAGTAATATATTATTTTTTTTTGAGTAAGAGGCTCATCATTGGGTACATAAAAGTAAGCCCCTGTGAAAATTTTTTGTCAAGCTATGTTGGTCCGTTCTGTTTCATTTCTTGCTTTTAATACATAATCAACAGACTAGTTCGTCGGAGAGGTTTGAACAGACTTCATCCATCTGTTTTGAAGCTTGTTTGACGACAAGGTTTTGATCTGCTAATACAGGGTAGGTCCTCATAAGGTCGTGGATATTTGAAAATTCTTTAAATGAAGCCATATCTCCCCCCCCCACTTAAACCTTATTTTAATTCACAAATAGACAAGTTGTAGATCACCAAAGAACAAAAGACTACATATAAAAATAACTTGTTGATCCTTCACAAAAGTTGGGAGTTTTAAATAAACAAAAGGGTTTAACTTCAGTGCTTAACATGTAGATCATATTGTAAAAAGAACTTTGCTGCCTAGTCCCAGCTCTTTTTAACAAAGGACCATCTTGGAGTACTTTGCTACTCACAAACAAACTTTGTTTTATAATAGCATATTTTTGGCTTCTTGAAATCGTATGATATTCGGAATATTAGGATTTGACTTAGATTGTTAAAATATTTATGTGTTTTTTCTTGTTTATTCAGAACTTCAGACAAGATTCCTAAAATTTAGTGATAAATTTGTACATCATCAAATCATACCATTTGATTACATTTTGACTAAATCTTATATCTTGTTTGTGTATAAATGCATATATTCTTAAAGTTGTAAGTTTGTGAGCTGAGCTAGAAATAGTTTTAATGGAAGTCATAACTACAATTAATGGTTTTAACATTTTAACAAAAATAAATGAACTTGACTTTATTTCTGCTCACATTAAAAAGGTTAGACGTTAATAATAAAAAAATTTTCTGTTTCCTTTTGAAAATACAAGTTATGATATGAACCACACCTTGCAATTTTCAAATCAACTAACTTCATCTGAATCAGCAAAATGACAGTTCATATTATTTATGGATTTCCATATGTTTGTGTCTAATGGAAGTTAGATGTGTGTATTATTTTATTTTATTTCAGCAGTAAAATAGATACAACAAGCTCATCATCAAGTTTGAGTTTAGAAGCTAACAAGAGATACGAAGGCTCATCCCAGAGGGATGGTAGTTCAGATGCGTTGGCGAATGGAATATTACATCGGTCGCAGCGTAGAGGAAGTAATAAACAGGATCCTGATATTGATGGAGGGCCGTGTAAAGATATTGCATCAGTTCGATACGAGAATGGTGGAAAAAACCTCCGAAATAGATCTATTAGAAATAAACAGGATGGTAAAAGTACAGATGGGGTTATTGAAGAAAGTATTGATCAGTCAAAAGCTAATAAAAAGAGAAAAAATTCGAGCAGAAGCTGGACCAGTTTTTTCAAGGATCCATTTTCCTTTGGATCATCATCTGAAACTGAACATAAATCTAATGCTGCAACTCAAACTACCAAAGGAACTAACACAGAAAAAAATCTTGCAAAGGCTCCAGAGGATGATGAAACCAGCTGTTTTAGAGACTGGCCTAAACATATATCCACTGAGAGTAATGGTAAAAGCAGGGTAAGACAGAACAGTCCCAAGGAAAATTCTCAAACGGTTATAAAATCAAAATGGAAAAAGCAAACAGATATTTCTTCTGTGGAAGAGGAAACATCTTCGACAACCACAGAAACATCAAATGCAGAATCAGACATCAGTGAAAAGGCAAGAGGAATATTTTAATTGTGATATGTCTGGTTTTTATCAGGTTGCATATGTAAATGTAACTAAACGTTCAAGGGGTAGATGGGACAGAATCTTATTTGTAGACTTAAATTAAATTTTGTACTGTTTTAGTTAGCAGGGATTCTTTGAACACTTAGAAATTTAGAGAATCACTTTTGCTTGTCTTTAACTGGCAACCAAAACTTTTAATTTCCTTACATGTGTCATCTAATACAAATATGGTACAAATCTTAGAAATAACAATGTTTTACTGATTTTAATTGTCAATGAAGATGATAAACAATTTCAGGAAAATGTTTTGGCTTACACCTTTTTCATGTCGCATGTTACAAAACTGATTTTTAATTATAGTAACCATTTATCTGAAGGTTTATGTTGACTTCCTTGAAAATAGATTCCATCCTTCAGTTAGCACTGAAAACTTTGAAAAAATAAAATAAATGAATTTCATTTATTTAATATATTATTACGTTTTAAATGTGTACGGATGTAGAGATTTCTAAGTGCTTTATTAAAAGGGTGAACATTTGTTACTTTATCCTCCTATACTGTCAAGTGGAACATGGTCTAAAATTACTTGTGTTGTTTCCGTAAGTACTTGCAAAGCATGTTCTAAAGGTAACATTTTTTTATATACATCTCAGAATGGTTACCATTTATAGTGTTTAATCCCCACCTATTTTTTT
>NW_013668163.1:16367-37050 GCF_000517525.1 Limulus polyphemus
CTCAGAATGGTTACCATTTATAGTGTTTAATCCCCACCTATTTTTTTTTGGGGGGGGGGTGTCAGGAGTGTAAATAATCTACTTGAAACTCTATATTTGTTAACTAGTTGTTTAATATCAACCATGTTTTTCATGTTTAAACATTACTTCAAATATGTGCAAAGTGAAATATTTTTAGAGGCACTTACTTAAATTGCCAGTTATTCCTAAAAGCAGTTATATTTTTGTGTTTTTGCAATTAGACTGAAATATTAAGATAAAATGTAAACCATTTCTTAAAGGCCAATAATAACTCAAGCTATACTATAAACCATTTTCTAAAGCCCAATAATAACTCAGTATATAATGTAAACCATTTCTGAAAGGTCAATAATAACTCAATGTATAATGTAAACCATTTCTTAAGTTCCACAACTCAAATTGTAATCTAAACCATTTCTGAAAGGTCAGTAATAACTCAAGCTATGATGTAAACCAATTCTTAAATCACATAACTCAAATTATGATCTAAACCATTTCTTAAAGGTCAATAATAACTCAAGCTATAATGTAAACTAATTCTTATATCACACAACTCAAATTATAATCTAAACCATTTCTGAAAGGTCAATAATAACTCAAGCTATAATGTAAAATATTTCTTAAAGCCAAATAATAACTGCAGCTATGATTTAAACCAGTCCACTAATAACTGAAGATATAATGTAAATTATTTTTAAAGCCCACTAATAACTGAAGATATAATGTAAATTATTTTTAAAGCCCACTGATAACTGAAGATATAATGTAAATTATTTTTAAAGCCCACTGATAACTGAAGATATAATGTAAATTATTTTTAAAGCCCACTGATAACTGAAGATATGATTTAAACTATTCCTTAATGCCCAGTAATAACTGAAGATATAATGTAAATCATTTCTAAAGCCCAGTAATAACTGAAGATATAATGTAAACTATTTCTAAAGCCCAATAATAACTGAAGATATAATGTAAATCATTTCTAAAGCCCAGTAATAACTGAAGATATAATGTAAACTATTTCTAAAGCCCAATAATAACTGAAAATATAATGTAAATCATTTCTTAAAGTCCACTAATAACTGAAGATACAATGTAAATCATTTCTTATAGGCCACCGACAACTGAAGATATAATGTAAATCATTTTTTAAAGCCAAATAATAGCTGAAGATATAATGTAAATCGTTTCTTAAAGCTATCTTTACTTTGCTTTTCACTTTTTTTTTTTGCTAGTATCTGTATATTTGAAATCATGTTGGAGTTTAACCTAACTAGTACATTCCTGATGTTTCTAGGCCACAAGCATCTGGATCAACAAAATACAGTACTGTAGGCCATCAGACACATAAAAATAACACATAATGCAGTTTGACTGTATCTTGAAATTAATATATCAGCCACAGATTTAAAAAAAAAAATACAGTTCCAATACGATACCTTACCTCCTATCACATAATAGCTTTCCTTGTTTTGTGCTGCCCTCTATATGGGTAATTTTTGCTCACCTATAGCCTTGAGGCCTCCACCTAACTTCACATGATTACATGTGGTTAAGCTTTGTTATAGCATGCAACAACCCTCCGCCAATATCTTGGTATATAAACGGCTGAAATGCAAGTATTACAGGTATATCGATACTCAACAGTAAGAATCTATGAATCTTCTTTCTAAAATGTGCACTAGCAGTTTGTTTTCTAGTATCTTCTAAATTTTTCTAGCATAACTAACCAGAAATTTGTTAGCATTATTTTTGAGCCCTGTATAAGATTCTTACAGTTTAAAAAAAAGCAATAATTTAGACACACAAACTGATAAGAGCTTATGTTTAACTTCTATTAAAAGTTCATCAACATCATTCAGAAATGAAACAATTCCAGTAAGGTTAGTCACTTTGTTCAATAAAACCATATATATATATATGTATTAAGTTTATTATTTTTCAAATTAATTTCAGGATAACCGTCTTCCGGATGTATGTGTTGTTTCAAAACCAATGAAAACCCCTAGAAATAAATCAAAAGGGCAAGACCAGTCTACAACCAAAAGTGAATTTGGAGGGTTATCTGGAGGAAGATCTGAGACATTTAAAGATGATGATGATTTTCAGATCAGTACAAAAAGTAGAGCACATAAGAAAATTAAAGTACCAACAGAAGTGTTTGGAGGGGATGTTTTGCGTCCTAGGTGAGTGTTAAAGAATCTCATTATTGTAGTAAGATAGTAGAGTTCTATCCATTGTATTAAGTTGATTTATCATTACTCAGCACTACTGAGACATCATGAAGATGAAGCAACATAGCATATCCTACAATTATGAAACAAAATATTTCTCATATTAGTTTTAAAACTGCACTTAAGGGGCTGTTGGAAATTTAATCTTATAAGCTAGTATCTTAACTGTGGAAGACATTTTTTTGTGCCACCAGTTCACACATATTATCGTTAAGAGCTTTACATTGATCTTCAATATTAAGTTAATATCACTGGGGTAGTTCACACATATTATAGTTAAGAGCTTTACATTACAATTTATAACTGATCATTCTTCCTTTATAAAATCAGGACTGTTTGTGGAATATGACATGAAGACGTAGCTTACGGCATTCATGAATGTATAGCACACCACAGTGTAACACAAAGTTTTAAAGTTGCTCAAGCCATGTCCCACGAAAAAAGTACAGAGGGTTAAGTAAATTGCATTAAAACTGTTTAAAATAATGAAACCAGTAAGTCACATAACATCCACAGTCAATGTAAAGTTTCATTGCAATGGAATGTATGAGAACTACATTTTGACATTCATTGGCATTTCATAGATAGTATGAATTCACTAACAATTGATCACTTTTGGGAATGGTAAGTAACAGCTCTTTTGGCTACAAAATATTTTGTATTTTCAGATCATAAAATTGTGTTCAGACCAGGGATCTAGAACTTCAAAAAGGGATATTTTGACATTTTATGGCATTTCATATAAAATTGATCACTTTTGTGAAGGGTATGTAACAGCTGTTTCAGATACAAAATATTTCACACATTCAGTTCATAAAATTGTGTTCAGACCAGGGATCTAGAATTTCAAAAATGGAAAGACAAAAATATGCATCAACTTGGGGAACCAAAACTATTCAGAGAAAGACCTGCAACAAATTATATCCCAGGCATGTTCAGCAAAATGGGATGTTTTGTAATAGGTGAGAATCCAGGAACACAAATATCAGTGGTAAAAGTGTCCATGTTGTCATAGGCACTTTGTGGGTAGTGTTATGCCACTGAAAATTTAGGAATGGTATATATCACCCATTTCTGACAGAATATTCATACACTCAGATCATAAAGATGTATTTTGAATTGGGGATTTAGAATTTCCAAGAGAAAAATATCCCTTGTACTTAATGTAATTGAAAAACAAAGGAGTATAGATCAATTTGGATCACCAGGACCATTCAGAAAGAGACCTTAAACAAATTGTACCTCAGCAATAAGCAGTGTGTGATGTCTTATAACAGGTAAGAATCCACAAACACAAAGGTCAGAGGCAAAAGCTATCTACATGCTCCAGGCAACAGTTTCCAATTTCATCAAAAGGGACCTCGAAAAGTAACACAAATCACATGTGCAAAAGCTACTTCCACAACATTTGTTCAGTTGTCGTGTACCTCAAAAAGCTGGAAAATGAAATGGTTATCCTTCACAAAGACATATCAGTCAAATCACCAGATGCAGCACATATGGATTTCTGTTTGAAATGATTATTGAAATGTGTGCTGGGAAATCATTGTCGTTGTATACTAGATCAATTATGGAAAGCATTCATTAGAGGAACAGTATGCTTTGGACATGACAGCCTTATAACAGAACCCTCTACAGTAGAAACTACCCTGCAGTGCTGTTGTCAAGATGCATGGTTATCAGACCAAACATTACTGGACATTTTGGCTTGGATTGTAATGGCATGGTGATGCTCCACAATTCTTACAACTTTTTCAGGCCTGGGTGCACTGAATTAATGTGCCTGTTAAGAAATCAGATATTTTAGTTAAAGATGCTATATAATCTGGAGATAATACTTCTGAAATTTCATACTGAAGTAGTGTTTTTCGCAATGCAATAAAATAAACAATAATATCTGATATTGATATTAACACACATCTTTGAAATTTCAAAAAGATTTATTTTGATATATTTTTTAAGTTACAGTTGAAAATACTCACTTTGGTTGTAGATTTCTTTATCTTTATACATTCTTTTGAAACTTTCCTATAATGTGTTTTTATTTTATAAAACCATAAATTCTTTGTTTTTATTTTAAAAAACTTTATGCAGTTCACTGGTGTACAATAAAAGTTATAAGCAATCCAAATTTTTTAATTGTTAATCAGAATGTTCTATTTAGTATATGTGATAAGTTATAAACCCATTTTATATTCACTGATATATAGATATATAATGCATTCCTTTTCAATGATTTTCTTTGACCATTCAAATAGTTACTTAAACCAATAAGGTCTAACACAGTGGCCTTCTTGATGAAAACAAAACTTGGTATGGTCAAGTGCAAAATGAGTTAGCTAAGCCTATTTCATCTTTTCTATGAAAAACATTTCCTATCATATTGAAACATCATAACTCAAATAAAGAATAAGATTATAAAGCAAGCTTTAAAAAGAAATAAAGACTTTAGTTGTGGTAGAAGTTGTTGACAAACATCCTTTCTTCTAGCGACATATCACCAGTTTAAGCTTTTATCTACTTGTCCTGCATTCCAGGAAGATTATAAGTAATTTATTTCACTTGAAGCCAAAGTCAATCCAAAAATCAAAATTTGGGATTTTTCTTTATAATTTGTATGTATAAAAGTAGTTAAAATTTTATATGAACAAATTTCAACTTTAAAGTTTTATGTTTTTTTAATTGTGTGGAAGAATGGCCAAAGTTTATTTGGTATAATGTTCATAATTCGGTTGTCTTTCAAAATTTATAGTGCACACTAGAGGGATTGACATATTTTGATAAAAAGTTTAGAAAAAATAACCTTTATATTGTGTACGTATATTAACCCTGATGAAGCTGCAAAGACGAAACGTTGGTTAAAATTAAAAAAATGCTTTTATACATATATCTGGAGTATAAAGGTCCTATTTTCTAAACTTCTTAATTCAGTGGTGCATTTTTTATAATTAAGGTGGAATACATCCATCTGGAGTTGATAACTGTTAATATAATGTACTCAACCTCTATATAACAAAGTTATAATGGTTCCCCAAGCCCTGTGTCCCAAGAAAAAGTAGGACAAAGTTATAATGGTTTCCCAAGCCTTGGGTCCCAGGAAGAAATAGAACAAAGTTTTAATAGTCTCCCAAGACCCCAGAAAGAGTAGACATTTTGTTATTAGTTTTATAAATAAATCAAAATACATGATTATTGTTTCTAGTAATGCAGAATTCCAAATCCATGACACTGTAATTTTTTAGCATTATCTAAATGATTAACACAGAAAGATAACTGTTGTTATAGTTAGTAAACATAAACAAAAAAAAAACTGTCTTGAACCAGATCAAAGCAGTTAGGAAATGTAAGAAATGGAAAAATGTAATTTCAGTTTGAAGCATTTCTCCAAACAACTAGGGTGTGTTGCTGAAACTCGTTCTGTAGTTTATGAAGACTTTACTGTACTTTATGTAACATATCTTTTCAATAAATCTTTGATTGTTTGTGTATTAAGAAATCTAATGTGTCAAAACTTTAATTGAAAAGTCTTACTAGTTATATTATTACATGCTTATTAGTAATGTCCAGTGATTTGTAATATACTTATTAATTATTAATCCTTAAATTGTTTACAGAAGGTTAATTACTGTTTTTGTTTTATCTGTCACAACAATCAGTGTAAAGAACTGATTTAAAACAATGGTAGAAGCCAGTAATTTGCCATGTTAAATACATGGGGAACCTCACCAGTAATTAATGGTATTTTTGTTTAGATTTTACACATGCATGATGATTCAGTATTTTATTAGTGATCATGTGATGGGCATGGACCTTCAAGCAGTTTTGTGTATAAAAACGTATTTTATAGGGATCATGTGATGGTCACGAACCTATAAGCAATTTTGTATATTAAAATGTTTTAATGTATCGTGTGATGGTCATGGACCTACAAGCAATTTGGTGTATAAAAATGTGTTTTAAAATCTGATTGGACCAGATTGGGTGTGGCTTGATGGTTAATTTACTTGGGCTGTGAATCTGAGGTTTCATTGTTTTCAGCCCATAACCCTCAAAAATGTTCTACACACTTTGGGACCATGCATGTCAAATCCCACTATTGAGTAAGACATGAGTGGCCCAATGTTTGGTGGAAGGTCTGTTGACTAGCTGCCTTCCATCTAGCCTGTCAGTTCAAAATTATGGAGAACTATGTGTAGATAGACCTTTGTCTAGCTTGACATAAATATTCTGAAATAAATAAGCCATAAGGATCATATGGATTAGATATTGTAGCTAAATTATTATACAAAAAAATTCATAATTGTGTAGGAGAAGTAATATATTGTTCCTGAAAATGAAATGTTCTAATATTCCAGCGTTTCATTTTTACAAGTATTTTTTTGTTAATAACTGTATCAGTGTTAAAGCTTATATTTTTTCTCAGCACTCTGGAGTTGCCATACAAACCGAAACCTGTTGTAGTATCAACAGTTAATAAAGAAAAACGATTGCAACCAGACATCACGAAAACAAACAAGATCCTGAACAGGGTAAAACCTAAAAGTAAGGGTTAGTGTATCCCTTGAATTTCTTATTTATAAGAAACCAGTGCTGTGTTTTTCCAAGATTGTGAAGGTTTTTTTTTCCATAAAACCAATAAACTTGCCTTCATTTGAATTATGACAATCTTAACCTTTTTTATTTCCACTTTGATGTCTTAAGATCTACTCCATAGGATTGCTAAAAGTGTGAATGTAAAGAAAAATAGAATTTTTTAAATTATATTAAGCATTCTTATTTAATGAAAAACTTGAGATTTTCTAAATTTTTGGGCATTTTCACAGTCTGTACTTAAGATTTAAAATATTTTATGTTTTTATATATGTATAATTTGACTTCTTATTTTGATTATTTTTACATTTTAATTGGTTTCACATGTATTTAATTTTTAATGTTAACAACTTGTTTCGAAAACTGTTAGGATTTTGCATAGCAATGTGATATTATTGTATATTTTCCTGTTTTATTATGAAGTATGTGGTTAATTATTATGTAAATTGTTTCCATCAGTTTAGGTTGAACAAACTTTTGCCTTAGACTTGAGGTGTTAACTCTGAAATTAGCAATCAACATTCAAATTTATTCTGTCATTTCCCACTGTCTAACAAACAAACTAGAATCTGTATACTCTTTCATTTCTCACTGTAACCGAGCCAAGCATAGCCCAGTGGCTAATATATCAAACTGTGCATCTGAGAGCCAATTGTTCATATGTCATTACTAGAACAAAACATAAAAATGTGCTCCATACTTTGGGGCTATGGATGCATTATAAGGGTGATGAGGAAATTGGACCATTTAGTTGGATAAGAGTAGCCCAAGAGTTGGCAGTGGGTGCTATTGACTAGTTGACTCTAGTCTGTTATTTCAAAATTAGAAATGACTAGTACGAATACCTCTTGAGTATCTCAAACTCACTGTAACAAACAGAATACTGTACTTTTTGGAGAAGAATTTAAATTGAATCATTAACTACAATTTCTTTGACAGACAAACTTGATTGTTATTGAAGTTTATCACTTCTCAGTGTCTACTTTATCATCAACTTTGTGGTGGAGCTAAGTCTGTTAAGTTTATACATTACTGTTCTTAGGATCGTATGGAAAGTAAAAATAAATATTTATAATGTGTTCTTGAAAATGTTTTATAAAATTACTTCAGGTCAGAAATCAGTACTTTTATTGCTACAAATTTAGACATACCTTCTCACTAAAGACACAGTTGTCTGAAAGACTTTGAAATTTTTAATAGTTTTCTTGGATGGTAAATAATATCTAAAGGATTGATGTGTTTTTTTGTTTTGTACCATGCTTCTGCATACAAATGATTTACTGAAATGCCATACACTATCAGGATTGCATATAATCTTTCTTTCTGTATGAGTGAATTCTTGTAGTAATTCATTATATTTTCTTGATCTGTAATTTTTCATAGAGATATAGTTTGAGTGAAAGATAATGTGTTATTTTCACAGGCCGATCAATTACGACTTTATCAGACACAGATAGTAGTGATTTGGGCAAAGAATCTCCACCTCCTCTTTGGGATGACCCACGGCCTTTAGCAGGATATGGTAACATCAATATCTTTGTATTAATTTGTCCATTTTCTTTTTTTTATTCTTTGAGAATCATAAATAATACATTTCACTCAATTATTAACATGTACAGGTCATTAAAAATAATATATTTTAATTTTACATCTGAAACTGTTTAATCTTGTTGAATATTTAAAGTTTTCATTAATCTTTTGCTTTAAAACTTGGTACTGTGCCATGCAGTGTTAGTTTAAAAAAAAAGTTGTTTGTGGATTTCATTTCTAACCTTGAAAATAAAAAAAACATCATTGTACACAAAATTATATTATCAACAGATTACTAAAAATGAAAATTGATACATAGAAAGAGTAAATATTGATATAATGTGGAGCATTATGTTTCTGGTTTCCTTCTGCATCAAAATTTCTTAGGGCATAGGATTATGTTATCCCAGGCCCCCCTGAAAAGGGCTGTTAATCCAGTAAGTCCATCAGACTCTCTTTAATCATAATATCTCTGTAACTTTAAAAATTTTCTCTTTTTTAAATCGATCAATCTCTCAGAAATCTATTTAAACAGAATTGTACTTACTCAGTCAGCATCTCTCTCTGCTCCAATCCTTGTCAATTGTTCTCTCCAACTGACATCATTGCCACATGGACAAACAAATGCATTTGTTCTGCTTTAAGGCATGCTTCAATCAGCATCTTTCTTGTCTCAACATGTTTCTCAACAACCCACTCTACGTGTTAAATAAACTAAGCTCAGTGGCTCTATCTAAATTCGTTTGGCATTAACCTTTTCACCGTCATGGGTGAAGAGAAGCAAAAGGTTCTTACCACCCTGGGTTGTCTTTCAGGCCCCAAAATCGTTTTTGAGGCTTGAAAGATTTTTAAACTGAAATTCTTGCCTACAGTTTGATTTGATTAGTGTATGTTAACATTTGAATGTTTTTGATTGTAGCACCATATTGAATATGTGTATAAATGTTCTGTTCAGATCTTCATTGTTTTGTTGATTAAAGTAAAAATAAATACTAGATACAGATAAAATCTTTCCCTACCATGTTAGTAGTTGACTGTGTTAATTTTAATTAGTACATATGATATTTATTTATAATGGCTTTAAAAATGAAGTTGAATTAATTGATTAGGCTTCAAAAATGGAAATTTGTATCATATAAAATATATATATATAAAATAAACTTATTTTTTTTCATTGATATTGCTATTTTAAGAAATTCAAGGGATAAATAACCCTTATTTTTAGGTTTTACCCTGTTCATGATCTTGTTTATTTTTGTAATGTCTGGCTGTAATCGTTTTCTTTATTAACTCTTCAGACTAAACAGGTTTTGGTTTGTATGGTATGAAATTTGACAAGCTTTTAGTAAACATGAAATCTATTGTACACAAAAAATCAGATTTTTTGACAAAGTATTTTTACTAAAGATTTATCGATGAATCTATGAAGTCAGTCTGTCTTCAACTTTGACTAGTCTGAGTGCAAGGTGATTATCATGTTAAAAGTAAAAATGCTTTTTTTTCACCTTACAGTTTTCATCTTACATTTACTTAGCCTTTAGAACCTTCTTAATGAATATCAGAATTGTTTTGGTTAAACTTAATCTCTCATTTTTTCTACCCTAACACTAACTATAGTGAAATCTTCTGTACCAAAAGTTGAAAAATGTGTGATCAATTCAAAAGTATAATTTTGTCTGGAATAACTGCAGTTTACAACAGACGATTACAGTTATCTATCTTAACAGCTTTAGGCCTCTTCCTCTTCTCACAAGTGCTTTCATTTAATTTTATTGTTTTATTGCTCTTTGAACTGTGTTTAGCTTCTAAATTAGTATAACAAAGCAAAAAGAATTTCAGTTTTATTATCTTACCTAAAAAACTTGTAATTTTGACACTTTTAATTACTTTTATAACAACGAATAAAAAATTTACCTAAATATACTTGTACTTGTTTTTGCAGTCAAAGTCTTGATAACAGTTAACCCTTATTTTTGGTAGGGTTGTTGTTAGTACTTCATTCAAGTTTATTTATTTCAGATATTCAGTTTATAACATAAAGTAATAACACAGACAAAGAGTACAATATCTTGTAACTATTATAAATTAATTGGCTTTCTAATTAAGCTATAAGTGGTTCAAAATAATTCCTTTGGTTGGTTGAGATAATGAAGACTGAAACAGTAGGGTGAATAGTTCAAAACCTGTTGTAGGAACAATCTAGCCTTATAAGGAATTGAGAAAATTAAAATTCAGTCGTTCTGTTGGTTATAAATAATCTTATATCAAATGTCAAAAAAAATTATTGACATTCTTTGAAAGGCTGGATGTGATAGGAAGATGTGGTTTTGACTTTCTGGTTTATATCTTGTTAAAGCAAAAAGATTGGAGGCTGTATATTTAGATACATCGTGACAATATATATATATATATTATAACTGTGGGATTTTTATTAAAACTCAAAAGCTGAAATAAGGATAGAAAGAATATCTAAAATTGACATTTCTGACTAAAAAAGTGTCGTGTGATAGAAAGAAGTGAACAATGAGAATTTATTAAAATATTTCTCTTTGATATTAAGAAATTAAAACTGATACAGTATTAAAAGTTTAATTATAAATAATGTTTTGATGCCAGGATTATTTACACACGTTGGTAATAAAATTGCTTAATTAAATTTCAATGTAACTTTGTGAAGGTCATGAGTGCACTATAACCCCTACCGTGCACATTGTGTTAATGATGATTTTCAAATGCTAAGGATATACTCAGTATTGAAGTAATGTACTTGATATTCCTATTGTTTTATTATTTATTCATAAACATATATTGGTTGTAAGTGTTTTTTATACAATAACATTGTGTTAATGATGATTTTCAAATGCTAAGGATATACTCAGTATTGAAGTAATGTACTTGATATTCCTATTGTTTTATTATTTATTCATAAACATATATTGGTTGTAAGTGTTTTTTATACAATAAATTTTTTATCTGTTGTAGTTCTTACATTTTTTACAATTTTGTTTTTATATTAACTTTTCAGATGGATTCTTTGACCTTGCTCAGCAAACAGAAACATTTGTGCTTCATAATCGTGGAAGTTCATCTAATGAACCGAACTTGACAGGCTCCTACCGACCTCCAACCTATTCTGCAGCAGTTAGTGGAGATTTGGGACTTAATAAAGCAAAATCAAAAACTTTATTGGCTGGAGATGTGGGAGGCATTTCATCAAGATTTCCAGGTAGGAATGAGGCTCCAAAACAAAAGCTTTTCAACAGCCACAATTAAAATTTTATTAAATGATTCTCTTTATATCACTCTTGTGGCTTATTTCTATTTCTCAAAGTGAGTTTTTGCTATTTTATTTTTACTGTTTTAGTATACACATGCATTTGTGGTACTGTATTGATACTTGAGTAAAGAGTGAACCAAAGTGGTAGGCAATGAAGAGGTTCATTTTAGGCTTAACTGATAAAAACTTTTACTATTATTGTTCAACAATTCAATTTTAGTTAAAGTCTGCAAAGTGTTTTTTGATTGTTTTAGTATTAAGTAGCTTTATTCTATCAACTTACCAGACTAAGTTAAATATTATCATCATTTTGATACTTAGTGAACCCTTTGTTTGAAGTAAGTACATCTTATCACTTTATTTTGTTAATCTATAATGAATTGGTTGTTAATTTTAGATAATTTGTTTGTTCTTCTTTTTTGTTTTTTTCTTTCGTTCGTAGACAGTTTATTCATTTAAAGAGTGTAATAGTTTAGCTGTAAGAATTTTCTTTATCCCTTAAGAATCTACTAATGTAGAAAGGAGAGTAATAATTATCTTAATCAAAGTTCATATTGAACTTTTGAAAATTCGTATTATTGATACTGAATGAAGATCAGAACGTTATTGTGCTTTGGCATTCTAGGTCAGTTCACTTAAACATGTATGGTTTTCTGAAGATAATCAATAAAAAAATACTTTTTTTATGTAAGCTAAATTTTGCATAAATAGTAATATTATATAATATATATTTCAAACTTGAAGTCGTTTCTAAACGTTTTTCTGTAAACAAACATATATGCAAAGTTGAAAACCTAACATTAGTATCTTGTGTATATACTGTTTTGTGTAATGCAAATTTTTTTTAGTAGGTACAGCACATATAGCCCGTTGTGTAGCTTTGCACTTATAACAAATCAAGAACATTATTAAAGTTCCATTATCTTTTATTTCGTCTTAGAAATGTATTGTAAGAAAGTCTTGGATCTTGTAAATTGATTTATGAAGAAGATTGAATAAAAAAATGTGAAGTTTATTTCAGTGTTTGTGATCAGTTCCCCCTCCCCTTTTCCTTTTTATCTGTTGCCAACATTTTAAGTTTGAAGAGAGTAAGGAATTTAGAACATAATAACTATTTCTGGATATATATATGTATATTGGTTATTAATATTTGGTGTACTTTCCCAAATGTCAAATAGATAAACACTTCAAAATTATTCTTCACTGTATAAACAGTCCTTGCTTTTGTTTTTAGGACCTGTTGGACAGAAACCTGTAGTGGTTTCCAAGTCTAGTGGCCCAGGTGTAACAAACACTAATACTATCTTTCCAACCAATATGTGGAATAGTTTAAATGGAGTTGGTTCATCACATCTTTTACAAGAACGGGATGTATCTAGTTCTGGACTGTCTTCCTGGTCATCATCGCATCTTACAGACAAACTAGTCTGCAGTACAGGCACTTCAAGCACAGATTTAGATGGTAAGACATGGTTACAAAGAATTTGTTTCAGAACACCTATCTGCCAGCTTTAGATAATATGTTAACCCACAAAATACAGTCTTATGTTTGTACCATTCACTACTAGTGGGGCCCATATATTGAATCATATTCAGTAATTTTATGTTATTGCCTTGTTACAAAACTTAATGTAAGGAACTGACCAAAACGTTTTGGTGAAATAATGTGTAAAATGCATAGAAAATTGATTTCACAGAAGAGGAAATTACTTTCAATATTGATTTTCTTTTTATATTACTCATGTGTTAATAGGGGCTCTGTAATCAGCCCATTTGAACGCTACTTGTAATTTTAAATGTTATTTTCATTCTATTTAGCGAAAAGAACAATCTATTAGTGATGATATGATTTTGTAGTAAATTGTGTGAACCCTATACGATTCATTTACTGCATACAATGTACATGAATACTGGTTTACTTCTCTGTGGTTCATAGAAACACTGCTATGACTTTAAACATGGGACTTGACACTATCCTGTTGTAGACATACCCATTTAGTATCCTGATTGTACAGTGCAAGAATATTTTGTATGTTCTGATAGCAACTAGAGTTGGTATTTGCTTTGTATTTTGTGAAGCTTAAGTTTCTTTGTCACTTTATGAGAAACATGCAGTTTAGAAGTTTTGTTAAGAATTTATTTAGTGTTCTGGGAACTTTTTGTCTTACAGTTAGTTGATGCTCTTCGTTACTATATATTTAGAAAAAGAACTTGTAAGAAGCTGGACTACTCTTAGTAGTACAAATTGAGTATTTGTAGGGGTAAAGTTATTGTTAACAGTGAGAGTACCTAAATGATCAAATAATGTATTATAATTCTTTTAAGTAGAAACATAAGAAAAAATATATTCAGTTAGCTATGCTGATTGCAGGTGGGTTTTTAGTTTCGTTCTAAGTACATAGCTTAAACTGATTGGAAATTAATATTGGTTGTTAAGTTTTGGTTATTATAGATAACTTCTCCAAAACAAAGATTACAACAACATGTAGAATAGAACTAGGATAAATGAAATTTGGCAACGCGTGACCGAAGTCGAAGGGGGGGGGATCTGATTCCTGTTGCTTGTTGGACTTACTAAAACATAAGTTGCCACGATATCAAAAATTGTAATATTATTTAGAAGAAAGAAGGTTGCAAATGTTTATGTACGATAACTTTCTTTCATTAATGATTTGTAATAATCCAACTTTTTCACAGTTTGTCAGGACAGCTTTAGAATAAATTGGAAATCAAAAATTGTTTAACTTTTAAATGATTAAAACTGGTATTCGTAGATAATTTTTAAATAAATGCTTTGTTAAACAAAAACGTAATCTGTTTACTTAATAAAAAAAAATTTTAATTAGGAATTTTGGGATCTGATCGTCTACCTCACAAGGAATATGTTCGTGCTTTACAAATTCAGCGATATCAGAAAATGGAGGAATACCACAAACTTCAGGCTTTACAAAATCAGAGTAAGTGATGTAGGCACATGATAACTTTGTCAATCTCACCTATTGTAATATTTACACTTTTTTATCCAAATCTATTAATATTGAAGTAATTATATCAAAAATTATACTAATACAGAAGTACAATTTTCAAGAGTTCTTGTACAAGTTTCTCATATATCTGTTTAGTATTCAAAATCTCATTTTAATTTTATTGTTTGAATATTTCTAATCATAAATTCTTAATATATATATATGCATGAACAGCTACAAAGTCAAACTTAAGAATGATACATCACATGCTGGAACACTATGTTGTAGTTTGAGTTAAACTGATTATCATTTCTTTGGTAGTAGTATTACTAACTGTATAGGATTTTCCATGAATCTTCATGACCAGTTTAATTCTGAAACAGAATTTTTTTTTACATATATATATAACAGCTTAGTATATCATACTATTATCATCCAAGCATGTACTTGGTTTAACTTGTATCATCTTCTCAGCATATTTGGTGAGTTTCTATAAAAAAGCATAAAGAAAAAAACAGATTGTAGTTCTGTGGCATTACCAGCAGTGGAAGCATCACTACTCAGTGGGGATGGGGATCTTTTTACAAAAAAATATGAATCTTAAATTCTACACAAAGAATTTAAGTGATTAATATGAAAGTCAAATGTTTACTAAAAAGATAAATCAGAGGATAATGGACTTTTTTGACGTTTTAGACTATTGGTGTGACTGTTTGTTCCCCCCATCCAACCCCCAAGTTAAGCCCGTGACTACTATGATTGAAAAATTTAACCCCTAACATTTTATTGCCCTCTCAAATGTGTTTCTCCTGAAAATATCATAACATAACATTTTGGGATAACATGGGATCTATTGGTCCATCTCAGCTGTCCCATTCTCTAAACTAAACTATTAGTAAATAAATTTAATAAAAAAATCTTAAAGCCAACCCTTATCATTCATATACTTATTAAGCTTTCTCTTAAACTCACTTAAATTTACTGTCTCTACAACAAGGCAACCCATTCCAAAGGCCAACCACCCTCGTAGAAAAATACAACTGTCTCAGCTGAAGATGACTCCTACCCTGCCAAAATTATATTTCTATCCCCTAGTCCTACTATTCGAGCTGTTAAGTAGGAAAAAAAGATGATGCATCAACACTATCAATTCCCATTACAATCTTCAACACCTCAATCAGATCCCCCCTAACTCTTATTTTTTCAAGAGAAAACAATTTGAGAGATTTCAACCTCTCCATCCAAGGCACCATTCTAGTAACCCTTCCCTGAAGCCTTTCCAACAATTCAATGTCCTTCTTTAGGTAAGGAGCCCAAGATTGAACACAACACTCCAAATGTGGCCTAACCATTGACCATAACAATGAAATTATAACTTCTTTAGACTTGTATTCAATATTTTTGTAGACAAAACCCAAAATTCTATTTCCCTATCAATAGCAACAGCACGCTGCTTAGATGGCTTAAGAGGTTGATCAACTATTACACCAAGATCCCTTTCTTTCATGACACTGTTAAGATTGTTCCCATCCAAATTATACTTATAATTCAAATTATGATAACCCACATGCATTATTTTGTATGTATTATAATTAAAACCCCTCTGCCATTTATCAGCAGCATCCTCTTCACAGCTAGCAAACCCAAGACCTTAATATCATCTGCAAAAAGGAAGGAATATAGACATCTGTAATACATGTGTGAGGACTTATGTTGATTGGTTCTACTCTAAATCAAAAACTGGCTCATGAGAACCGACATCCATGTGGGGGTGGGATGAGGGATCCCAATCAAAAGGGTGAACTGCAATTTTAACATCTCACTCCATTTTTTTATTATGTTTTATATTGAAGGATGTCACTTACACCAGCAGAACACCACCACCCTACTCTCAACTGAATGGTTTTATAATCATTTTTATTTTATTTTTTTGTATTTCATAACCCATTCAGGAGGATGCCTCCATGGTCCACCACCCCAGCAGCTTAGAACTGGAAAGTGGTGAGGACTCTTAAACTCCACTACTATCTTAACTGTTTCACTTCAAAATAACCCCATCCATAAAAAAAAGGGGATGGGTGGGTTTCAAACACTGAACTAGTCTGGTAGTACTAGGAGCAAAACTTTAAAATCTTAATTCATAGTTTCTTACTGTCACTGCTGATTTTTATTGTGGTAGATTTTTCAGTACCTGTAGAACTTTATGGATTTATTTTTAATTAAAGGCAACCTTCTCTACTTCATGTTAAGAAAAAACTGGGAAATTTAAAGAATAAGGCTCATGGGCCAGATAATATTTCCCCAAGGGTTTTGATGGAGGTTAAGAACTGGATATGCGAGCCATTTGCTACTATTTTTGTAAGTCCTTGAAGAGTGGGCAGGAGCCAGAGGATTGGAAGTTAGCTAATGTAACTCCTATTTTCAAGGAAGGTGATAAAAATTATCTCAGTAATTATAAGATCATCAGTCTTACATTAGTTGTGGGAAAAGTTTTGGAAAATCTGATAAATGATGCTTTGCAAAGCCATTTAACAAAGTTTAGAATTTTACTGGATAGTCAACATGGTTTCACTAAAGGAAAATCTTGCCTTACTAATCTTTTGACATTCTTTGAAAAGGTTACTGCTTATGGAGATGAGGATAAGAGTGTAGATTTGGTGTATCTGGATTTACAGAAAGCATTTGACAACATGCCACATAAAAGGCTTGTAAAATAAATTATCTCTATAGGTGTGGGGAATAAGTTAGCAAATTGGATAGAATAGTGGCTGGATGGAAGAAAGCAGAGGGTTGTTACAAATGGAGTTCAGTCAAACAAGTGGGGTACCTCAGGGCTCAGTCTTAGAAACTTTGCTCTTTTTGATTTACATCAATGACATAGATGAAGGAATGGTCAATAAATGACTAAAAATTTATACTCCATCAGTGGGTCACGGTGGAGGTAATTGTAGATTGTTTAGGTTCATTCCCTTCCACTATCCCTTGATGTTTCATATAATGAGGATGTTATATTGTGCTTGGGGTGGTTCTAGTCAATTTCACTTTTGAGTGAGATGGTTTACATTATGTAGACATCATTTCAATTCGGATGTCGGGTTTTCAGATTGATCTATCAATTTATCATATTCACATGTGCCTCGTTCATGAATCAGGGGGTACTAAATTCCATCCAGTCTCGTGAAATTGAGGTGAAGACTGTATGTTCCTCTTTCCTACCCCCACATGGATGTCAATTCTTGGTGGTCTGAGTTATAGATTGTAGTCAACTTGCTGGTGATATAATCTTTCCTACCCCCACATGGATGTTGTTACCCAGTGGCAGGGTTTTGGATTGTAGTTGACTTACTGACGGTATGATCATCATCCTAACCCTGCTTGGATGTCAGTTCCCAGCAGCATGGGTTTTTGACGTTGTTGACTTGCCATGTACAATCCATCGCAGCCTAGACACTCCACACCTTTTAATTTTACCCACTTTTATAATTTCTGGGATTGAGTTTCATGAATACTGCATGGCTTGGATCATTTTCTGGGCATAGTTCTCTCCCAATTGCATGTGCTCCTCTGTTTTTCACCCAAATATGCAACATCTTTCTACAATGGGCGAAGAGTATACCTGGTTCAGAAGTGGTGCAATTCCCTACATCAGATCTTAGAATCTGACTGTCTCATCTTAGGGAGTTTCCTTCAGATGCTTTCGAAGGATGCTTCTTTCTTTCCCTTGCACTGGTTCCTCCAGTGGGATTCTAGCTACTTATGTGAGAAGAGGTAATGTATTGTATCGGAAGTTATAATTTTCTTCCACTGAAAATGTATTTCCGATAAGTAGTTACCTAAAAACCAGTGCTTCCTTCTTCTGCCAAAACTCAAAATGATAGTTCAGTAGAATTGAATAGAAGGAGTCACATGTGTAATGAAAGTATGTTGCACTCTTATTTGTGGAGGGTTGACACATGATGATTTGTATGAAAGACACATTGGAATCAGTCAATTACAATGGAGGGGGAGATAGAAGGCTTGTGGCATCTGTAAACTTTTTTTTGCATATAGAGTGCAGCACTGAATGAGAATAGCTATTTATGTCAGAGGAGGTGAGTATCTATTTGAAATACATTTTCAGTATAAGAAAATTGTAACTTTACAGCCAAATATATTGGTAACAGAGATCAGGGTACCCAGCTGATAACTCAATGAATTGTAATTATTATTGATTTTAGTTTTGTTGTGCATTGATTTATGACATTTTGTACATTGGCTTCATTTTGTAGAATTGGCTTCATTAATTGTTTTTATCTATGTAGTTTTATTTTGATCAGAAGTTATCAATAATTAAGATAGCATTAAATTAATTATTTAGGCATTAACTATTGACACTTGTGTATAATTTCATGTCACTATTAGTTTGCTCACAATTTATTGAATTTATATGTTTAATGTTGAATTTCTTGCGAGTTTCATGATTCGAGAACTTAATAAATGTATTTTAACATGAATTTTTTTATATTAATAATCTTAATTTTAATTCAAACCTATACAGCAGATTGGCCAATGTATGTGACCCCTATTAGTAATAGTCTCTGGGATCCAGGATACACTCCAAGAACAGACACCTGGAGATCAGTTGTTAGCAGTGAGAGAGATGGCTGCTCACTGACATCACAAACAAATGGACAGGTAAGTTAACAAAGTTTAAACTTTAGCTATGTTGGGATTTTTGTAGCTGACTGATAACCAGATAGTGCATTTTGTTTTTATTTTTCACATGCTCGTAACTCTTGTACCTCAAGAGTAAGCTTGAGGGCTTATAATGCTACAATTTTGTGTTTGATCTCTGAAGTGGGTACAACACAGTTAGCATATTGTATTATTTGTGTTGAACAACAAACAGACAGTAATATTTTCTAGGTTGTACATGGCCTGTTATTGGTTAGTGTGCCAGACTGTAAGTTAAAAGGTTCATGGTTTGTGTCCCATTGTTGTAAAATCATGGTTACGTTTTGAAGCTGTATGTGATGCTCAGATTCACACTTTGATTAGAGTAGAATGCAGCTAGTCAACAACAGCTAGTCAACAGACCCACTGCCAACTTTTGAGCCCCTTTAGTCTATCAGTTCAAAATTAGGGATGTCTGTTTTGATTTTGTCAACTTTATTAGCAACATTATTCTATTAATATGTACTTATAATGAGCAATACCTTCCCAGGTTTGATGAGTACATGTTTTTTCATATAAATGGATATCTATACTTAATGATGAATTCAGAGTATTCCTTCATGCAGCAAAGGCAAGTAAACTTGTAAATATTAGGTGATAATTTGTTATTGTGATCTAATTCTTCAAAATGAAATAAGTTTGTTACTTTAGAGACTTGTTTCATTTTCAGACCATATGATGATATTTTATCAACATTAGCAATTTCCAAAGTAGGAAATGTCCAGATTATCTTCTGCAAAAAAAGATTTGTGGCAAGATATGTTTTTTTTTTTGCAGAAAAAAGTAATAAGATAGAATAATGCAGTGTTTGGAAAAGTTATAAAACTAGTACCCAGTCTCTTTTTTTTTTTATACTTGTATGAGTGCAGTTTTTGGGGCATGCACTTATCATTTAGTTGAATGTAATTGATTAACGAGCTTGATGATTAATCAATTAACAATTACACTAATTACCCACCTCTAATGTATAGTTTAGGTATCCCTTGTATAACTTTTTACAAACATTTTCTTACAGCCCTCTAATGGTTTAGTGCTATGTTTGTTGCTATATAATGGTGTAAACAGTGCAGATTGTGCAGCTTTTTTCTCATAATATACACACACAGGGCTGTTTTATCCAATGGGCAATTGCCAAGGGCCCACCCCTGCAAGGGGCCTACCATGCAAGTATAATAATAAAATATGAAGTGTATTATGAAATAATAATAACAAACCAATTTTTTAAATAAATTCAGTTTATCAAATTGTATGGTATTTTCTTATAAGCAGTGGGGGGGGGGGACACTAGTTTATACTTTGCTTAGGGCCCACTAGTGCCTTAATGTGACACTGTATATACACACACTCAGAAT
>NW_013668163.1:37700-56587 GCF_000517525.1 Limulus polyphemus
TAACTTTTTTAATGCTTAGATTGTAGGGTAACTTAATTGGTACGTTTTAAGAGATAAGTTAAGATGGATATTTTTTTAACTTTTTTAATGCTTAGATTGTAGGGTAACTTAATTGGTACGTTTTAAGAGATAAGTTATGATGGATATTTGTTTTAACTTTTTTAATGCTTAGATTTTAGGGTAACATAGAGAATGTTGTATGAAATTGGTATTTTGTAAAGACAAGTGTGTTCAGTAAGTTATGATGGATATTTGTTTTAACTTTTTTAATGCTTAGATTGTAGGGTAACTTAATTGGTACGTTTTAAGAGATAAGTTAAGATGAATATTTTTTTAACTTTTTTAATGCTTAGATTGTAGGGTAACTTGATTGGTATGTTTTAGGAGATAAGTGTGTTCAGTAAGCTTGATCATAAGGGTTCTTATAACAACAATTAATTACTAAAAGAAATACTAAAGTTGAAAACGTGTTATATTGATATATATATAACAATTTAGTTGAATAAAGCGTAAAAAATTTATGTACTTCTCAATTTTCCACAATATTTTAATTGCTGGCATTTTTGAATGGATGTTTTTGCCTGGGCGGATCGTGCATGTTGATCGCTAACTAAATTACGAACAAGATATAAAACGAACAATCTTTTACAAGGTGTTTTCCCTGGATGTTTTCTGCCATGATGGACTGCACTTGACATAGTCCGAGGTATACCAATGTACTTTCCCTGGATGCTTTGCCTGGGCTGACCACACTTGGCTATCATAATATATATATCCAAGGCACTTCTCCTGGACGTTTTTTGCCCCGGTGGACATAAGCTTGTTGATCTTACAAACTTATGCAAGGTGTTTCCACGGGTTAGTCCACTGGGCTCACCCCATGCACAGTTTGATTAATAAATTCTCTTTGATAACTCAAGAATGTGTGGATTTTTCCAAAAAACGTTTTTCTTGTTTAATATGAAATAAATCATCTGCTTACTTAAATTTTTGACTAGTATACTTCAGAAAGCATACTACATATTAGGGAGGGGGGCAAACTTTGATTTAATATAAAAATATTCGATGTTTGAACACTGCCTTGAGTGTGTTTTGAAATATACTAATATATAGACTATTTATTTTCATTCTGTCTTTTTAACTTAAATTATAACTCGTGAACCATTCTTCAGACAGAAGATATATTTATGAATTTTTGTGGAAGTAATATCCAAGTTTCTTGTATTATTCTTTCATTTCTGGCATGGATGATTTATATAACTATCTCGCTGTCTGTTGATTTACAGCCCAAAACCTCAAATTGTTTATGGAGCTCCCTTGTTGACGATAACTGGAACTCTGTATCTAGTGTTTGGTCTACAGCAACTGACACATCACCCTCTGATCCACCACTGGACTTGGTTAATGCTGCTCTGAGTGTCATTGAAGGAGATGAGAAGACAACTGAAAAATCTGACCCACCAGAGGTGAGAATTCAAAAATGGAATACTCGGTATATTAACTAGAATTTCTTCTTGAATATTGAAGCCGACTTTTTTTTTAAGCAATCCTCCAAACCAAGGAAATTTAACCACTCAAGGAAAGTAGTACAAAAATTCCTGATCCTTTCTGACATGGTCTGGTGGTTAGGGCAATTGACTTGCTATCTGCAGGTCATGGGCTTGAATCCCGTCATTGACCATGCTTGCTCTTTCAGCTGTGAGGGCATTATAATGTGATAGTCAATTCCACTATTTTTGGTAAAGAGTAGACTAAGTTGGCAGTGGGTCGTTTTGACTAGTCTATAGATCTACAATTGAAGTCTGCACTGTACAGATCTTTTGATCTATAGATCTACAATTAATATCTAGTTTACAAATCTTTTGATCTATAGATCTACAATTAAAGTTTCTAGTCTACAAATCGTTTAGTCTACAGATCTGCAATTAGTATTTAGTTTACAAATCTTTTGGTCTATAGATTTACAATTAAAGTCTCTAGTCTACAGATCTTTTAGTGTATAGATCTACAATTAAAGTTTGTAGTCTACAGATCTTTTGATCTGTAGATGTACAATTAGTATTTAGTTTACAAATCTTATGCTCTATAAATTTACAATTAAAGTTTGTAGTCTACAGATCTTTTAGTATATAGATCTACAATTAAAGTTTCTAGTTATAAATCCTTTAGTCTATAGATCTGCAATTAGTATTTAGCTTACAAATCTTTTGGTCTATAGATCTATAGTTTTTAGTCTATAGATCTGCAATTAAAGTTTTTAGTCTGCAGATCTTTTGATCTATAGATCTAAAATTTAGTCACCAAGAAAGATGAAATTATGAGTTTAGAGAGAGAAATATTATATTTTCAGACTCCCATTACCCCAGCACCTGCTACCAACTTGTCAACTGGTAATTTTGATCCCTTTCGAACCTTGGACAGCATTTGGAACCCTCCTTTGACTTCTACTGAAACTTCATCCTCGCCTTCGTCTGATACTTGGTCTTGCTTCAGTCTCTTTTCCCACACCCCCAGCTACTGCACATCCTGAAGAATCGGCAAAACAGTAACTTAGTTGTCATGGCAACAGCTTTTGTTTTTTCTACTTTCACTTAATCTTGTTGATCTCTTTTCATCCTTGTTGTATGAGAAATTGAAGTAATATTGTACAGTATCTTCAGTCTTAAACCGTTGTGAAAATTAGACTTTTTCATTAGTTATTGGTTCATATATTTTCTAACTTAAATGCAGCCCCAACACTATTAAAACTTGTGTTTATGCTAAGCCTAAAGTTGTTTTTTTTCTTGCCCACCAAAGAACAAAATATGCTTGTAATTTCTTATGCCAAATGTGTATATTTGTGTTTTGATGCTCAAATATTTTTATTTTAAAGATTTAAAAAATTACAATTATTTTTTATGATAGTTTTCTAGATTTCTAGGGATTATAAATGATACTAACATTAGTGTATGTAGAAATCAACTTGGTTTGAGCTGTCTGCTTTTAATTTCAGTCACTTCAACTACCTTGTTTTAGTACAAAATATTTGATTTTTTATAACTTGTAATATTTTTTCTTTATTGAACAAATAAAAGCAAATAGTAAGCAGTGGACAAAAAAGTTTGTGATAAGAACTTAGTAAGCATTGAGACCCTTAATCATTTAGTGCTGTTGTTTTTGTCAGAACATAATGTGGGAAGTAGTCAGCTAAAGAGAAATATTCCAAGATGCTTTGGTAATCTTCATCTGTTTACAGAGTTCTAAATTAATCTTTAAACTGTATGTTTGTAACATTCTACAATATTTCAAAACTAAAGTTTCACTAAGCCTACTGCACAACATAGAAAAGTTTTACTGTAACTGAATGGAATTTTAAGCTAAAGAGTAACTCTGAATAAAGTTGTTAATAAAGCATTGGTGCAGCAAATATATATATATATATAGTATTTGCAGTAATGGTTTACTTTTCAATTCTCTTAATAGTAGCTGAGTTTCAGAATTTCACAGTATATAATCTTTCTTATCTAGTTTTCTTTAAAGAGTTATGTGCTTTTGCATATGAAAAAGTAGTTTTATCAAAATATTAGTACATCACTGCTGTTAAAATGAAGATATATATATGATTACAAAGAAACAAAAAATTTAATATCCAAACCAATCAGTAGTATTGCAACTTTTCACTTCACAGGAGAAGGTTATATCCAATACATTAAGAGTTTGAGACAGTATAACAGTAATAACATAAGTAAGGAGACTTAGCAATTCTTTGTTACATAAGATTTTATTTTAAGATATTAGCTTCTAATCACTAATTTTTTATCTTATTTAATAAAACTGTCTGTCATCTAGACTGCCACAATTGGCGAGTCTATTTTAAACGTAATGTAATAGAAATAAGATGAAAGTTAAATATTATTTGTCATATGATTTAACAATTTAAAGGATTGAAAAGTTACGTTTTGATTTTAGGTTTTTCATTAATTTTATAAAAAGACTGTAAGCTATTTTTAGCAACTTTTTATTTATTATTGTGACAAAGTTCAGGTTTTGCTCATTTTTTTTGCTAAAGTCAAAGTAATTTAAGAAAAACATTTTGTTAAAAGTCATTGGACAAGATTGGAAATGTTTATTAATCAAGCATTTTATGACAGAGAGTAATTACTTCATATTTCTTTTGGGCATAATCGGTATCAGGTATAGAGTTTGTTGTTTTCCTGAAGATGTCATATGATGATTCAGTATTCATATAAATGTTATTTAAGTAGTATTACTTTAATTCTTGAAACACAGATTATCACTATAAATGCATAAACAGAATTTTATAGTGCCTCAGTTCTCCTCTTTAAGAATTGTTACTTTAAACTTGAGGTATTTATGAACTACTAGGTCAGATGACAGAAAGTGTGTTATTTGCAGTTATGGTGAAACATACTAGTGGGACTTTGTTCCAATCAGAGTGAGTGTAACTTGAGTGAGAAATAATGCAGAATGTTACTATTGTTTCTTTATGTACAAAACTTCTTTAATATAAAACCATGAAAATATTCTATAAATGTAGTCATTGAGACTAAAGTTTGTTTTGTGTAACTTGAAAGTGTAAGATTCCACATTGCTACTTATTATTGTAAAGAAGACATGCTAGAAGGTGAATGATATATTATCATGACTTTCTGAAACAAAGAAATATTATCACGAAAAGTAAAATTTGAAAGGTACTCACATTTTATAAATATAAGCCTTTTAATTGATTTAGAATTCTTAGAAAATCTGTAATACAATTAGTTTGAACTTTAAGTTAAAAATAATCTTATCAAATTTTTCTTGACAGTTTTTTCCACCATCCATCCAGAATGATACTTTTTGTAAGTAAAAAAAAATGATACAGTAATATTAGTCCCTAGAAAATTTACTTGTTCTTGTCTATCTACATTATACTGTTTTAAGAGCATTGTAGTGTTGTACTACAATCTTACATACTGATCATAAAGTGGTTTGATTTGTTGAGCTTTTGTATGAAATAAAAGAAGACAGATGTATAGTATTTCTAACACATGAAACAACTGAAATTAACAGCTTTCTCCAAATAAAAAAACAAGATTTTAGGATTGTCAGACCATTTGTGGGAAGAATTTGATCATATGTTTTCAGGTTATTTTTATACAAAATTTATAAAGTTAATTTTAACATCCTTCCAGGCGCGTTATTCTACTTTATATTAAGAATAAAAACAAAAGCATAATTTTATTTGTTACAACGAAAGATAATACATTATTAGTTGTTTCAGCCAACTGGTTTCGGTAACACATTTACCATCGTCATGGCTTGTGAAACAATGTTAGCTAGCCTATGTTACACTCCAACTGTTAATGGAGATGAAAGCAGTGTTAGCTAGCCTATATTACACTCCAACTGTTAATGGATATGAAAACTGTTAGCTAGCCTATATTACACTCCAGCTGTTAATGGATATGAAAACAGTGTTAGCTAGCCTATATTACACTCCAACTGTTAATGGAGGTGAAAACAATGTTAGCTAGCCTATATTACACTCCAACTGTTAATGGATATGAAAACAGTGTCAGCTAGCCTATATTACACTCCAACTGTTAATGGATATGAAAACAGTGTTAGCTAGTCTATATTACACTCCAACTGTTAATGGATATGAAAACAGTGTTAGCTAGCCTATATTACACTCCAACTGTTAATGGAGATGAAAACAATGTTAGCTAGCCTATATTACACTCCAACTGTTAATGGATATGAAAACTGTTAGCTAGCCTGTATTACACTCCAACTGTTAATGGATATGAAAACAGTGTTAGCTAGCCTATATTACACTCCAACTGTTAATGGATATGAAAACAGTGTTAGCTAGCCTATATTACACTCCAACTGTTAATGGATATGAAAACAGTGTTAGCTAGCCTATATTACACTCCAACTGTTAATGGATATGAAAACAGTGTTAGCTAGCCTATATTACACTCCAACTGTTAATGGATATGAAAACAGTGTAAGCTAGCCTATATTACACTCCAACTCCATTAACAGTTGGAAATTTAATATAGGCTATGCTAATACTGTATTCACAAACCCCGATGATGGTAACTGTGTTACCAAAACTAGTGAGCTGAAATAAGTAATAAATATTTTATCTTTCATTGTGCCAATAAACATTGCTTTTGTTTTTTACTCTTAATCTAAAGTCAGTTTCTTGCTTTGCTTGGTAGAGTTGTAATAATCCAGCAGCAGGAGGCTGGTATGAGCTAAGAATTAGTTTCTTAGTATTTGATATGTAAATTTTGCTTTAAATCACTAAATTTATTCAAAGATTTTATCACATGCCAACCTACTAGAGACTAAATACAAAATTTCAACAACCCTAACACATACCTAAAAAAAATATTGTGTAAATTTCCTTATACTTGGAAAGGCCTGCAGTACTAAATAGAATGAGAACACACTTGTATTCTTGCTCGTTTTTAATTTGGTGCAGTGCTAATGACTGACATACATCAACTTGAAAAGTTACCGTATGATACACACACAATTTTACAACAAATACATCAGCTTGCAGTTTTAAAGGAAGAAGAGCATTTATGATCCACAGCAATATTAATGAGTTTGTATTCAAAAATATTAGATAATAGCATCAAATATTTCTAAGAAAATTCCCAGTGATACACACACCCCAAATAAAAAATTGGAAACTTTAATCATGTATTCCAGTCAGATATTCAGTACTTTCAAGAATTGTAATTTCTTCTCTAAAGAAGAACGTAATCAAGACAGTAAGAAAAAATATAGTGATATCTAAGCTCACTACCATACATCTGAGAGGATACTCATTAGGGGACTAGTAGAAGTCAATATTAAAAATCGTAAAAGGTTGAGAAAAATTACATTGTTGTGGTCAAGAACGATCTACCTTGTTTTTTTATTTGTTCAAAATTACAGCAACAAAATAATTATATATTTGGAGTAAAGTAAGTTAAGGAAGGTTTAATATTATGCATTGTTGCTAAATTCTGTTTTAAGATTTCCAATGTGTTTGATCTCTAGCTGAGCATAGAAAATGATGTTACATTCCTTGTTGATTAGGTTCTGGAGTGAATTAAGTAGTTCTCTTATAGAAAATATTATAGGTGTTCGAATTAATCGATGTTTTAGATAAACTGTTGCCATGACAACAACATGTTTTAGTTTTCGTAATAAAGTAAAAGTGTGAAGCTTTTTTTGAGCTTGAAGTTAAGCATGTGACTATTGTGATCATTATTAATACCTTAGTGTATCTTAGCCAGACAGTTAAGGCTAAGGAAATCTTTTTTCATTTATGTTTCCATTTTTGAACCTTATCTTTACTGGTATATCCTTGCTGGTTTCCTGTAAACAAATAATTTTTAATTTATACGGACCTACTAAAGTGACTGTTGGAACCCATCGTATGTAGGATTGCAAGAAAGAAAAAAAAAGAATTTACACATTGGTTTGAATAAATAAACTTATGTCTCCAGAAAGCAAAACATTTGTTTGTGTCTGTTATTCCTTTGACATTTTCAGACTTCAGCTTGTTATCTCGTGGATTTTTTGCATACAACCGATCTCCAGAAATTATTGGGGCATATATAAATAGAGAATTTATAATCATTATCCAATCATGTTGTTTAGTGTAAAATGATAATATTTTTGAGTGAAGTGATAAAATGGTTTGATTGGTTATCCAGGCAGAAATAATATGAAAGGTTTTAGAAAAACAAGCTTTTAAAATAAATAATATCAAATGATTATAAACTTCTATACTTAAATAAGGCAAATGTCTTTTATTTTATTAGTAGATACTTACAATGGAGACCTTATTATGACAAGAACACATGATTTGTGGGATTATAATTGCATGGACACATAATTTAACTAATGAAATTTCTACCAAAGTATGTCTCCCCTCCCCCCAGTGGTAAGTCTGCAGACTTACAGTGCTAAAAACCGGGTGGTGAGCAGCTTTGTGCTTAACTACAAAACAAATCATTCTACCAAAACAAAATGACAAATGGTAAACTGTAGCTCATGCTGAAAATAGTCTGGAGGTAAAGACCAGAAGTTACAACATTCGTTAAACCCAAGAGAGTAAAAGCAACCAATGTGTTAAATAAATTATCTATATGTTCTTGATTATTTCCAGGGAGTTGGTTACTTTCTCCTGGCCTGAATTTAGTCGTGATGAGGTCATTACGTACGTTTGAATCATTTTAGCACAGACTTTAAACTTTTTTGTTATAAATTTATTTTTTCGCCTCCAAAATTTTGTCAAAAGGAATTCAATCTATATTTCTTTGAAAATCTTGAATTCACCATTTTATATATATATGTTATGAATTTCAGGAGTTGGCTCATGTTAAAAGATGAAAACAGTTATGTTACAGAGATTCCTATCACATAGATACAACTAAGTGCATCTCACTAGGATGATAGCATTTGAAACAGAAAGGCAAAGATTTTGAAAGGCAGAGGTGTTTTAACTATTACATATATTTTTATTACAACAGGTGTAGTTAGAGCAAGGGAGGTGACAGTAAAACATTGGAACATGTTGCAGTGCGGTTGTTCCGGATGTTAAGTGGAATCTAGTATGTTTTGCCCAACAAAATACAACATGACACTTTGCATCAAGTGGTCGCTGAAAACTGTGCTAATTAAGCTCATGACATTACTAAACAAGACGTGAATCTCAACTGGAAAATTGCAGCTCTTGACCTAATAGCATATAAAGTACCACTCAAAATGTTTATTAAAATGGTCTGGAAATTACCATCGTGATGGGGAATGTTCAAGTTGTAGACCTTGATGAAGAGTTGAAGATGGGACATATTTACAATCTTCAAGTCACAATATGCTATCAGCATCTTCTGTTTTTGGAAGGATGTGAAAGCAACTACTTTCCACAGAAACTGAAAGAAAGGCTGACAGATCATTAAGAAACTAGAATTTATGTTTGCCCACTTGTACAAACTCAGTCTCTTCTAGTGTCTTCAACTGTCTTTGCTGAAACTGCTGTTTTAGCAGCTGAGAAGGCCAGCAGAAACTTGGAAGACATATGTATGGAAAGATAGGTGGTAGCATCAGGGATGCCAGATAGTGAAGAAATGTTTTTGAAAGCAGTTAATCTTTTGGTCACAAATGTCAAATCAGACACAAATGTAACACCCCAGTACATCAAAGTTATGAAGGACTTGATGAAAATCATACCAGAGGAGTTATTCTTAATAGTCAATATCTGCTTCTTCAACTGATTCTAACAGGTGTTGATAGAAACAAAGTGGAGGCAATCAAAAATGAAACCACTAGAGTGTTGAGTATAGCACAATATATTATATTTGCTGCATCGACATTGGTCTTGGTCTAATAGTGCATCAGTAAACTTGATCAAAATCTCTTGTATAACTTTTAAATAAAAGTAGGTACAGTGTATAGAAACATCCATTGCTAATCGTCAGGTAGGTATGTTTATCATCATTGTGTATACCTTCATTCCAGAGATCCTAGTTCCTGGAAGAAACTTTGCAATTTGTTGAAGATAACATTAGCATCCTTGAAGATACCATTAACGTAAAAGGAACATTTCTTAGTACACAAATGGTAGCATTTCACAGGTGTCCTGCAACTAACATTGTCTACCAAGACTTAGTCTTAGGCCACTCACGAGTGTTGACTTCCATCTAAGATGAACTTATCAAATTGCAGTTTTCACGGTACAACAGAAGTATGATGACATGCCTAATGCAAATCACTTTATCCCAAATGATTCTGCACCCCTGGATTCAAAATATCTCGTTTTGCTAACAGGCAGATACTATTCTGCAAGTGGTAATGAGCAAGTTGTTCCAGGATGGACAGTATTCAACCATAAGATTGCTAAAGTGTCACCAGTAACTGTATGCCAATCATTCCAGAGTAGGACACAATGTGAACCATTATATGTCAATATTAGAAAATCTCATTCGATCTTGGCCAACAAAACACTGTTGTGACGGTCGATGAAGGCATCTACTGCAAAGCAAAAGTGAAAGCATGGGCAAATGCTGACCAGTGCCAGAATTTTGTGCTCTGCCTTAGATGGAAAAATATGGTGCAGGAGACATCTTCAACCAGTTTGGACAAGAAAAGACCAAGTGTCAGAAGCATGCTCTGAACTTCAAACAGTGCGAGTGCAGAATCTATACCTGTAGAGTAATTTCTGTTGGATGTATTTCATCTTGCAGTTGGTATGGTGACAATTTTAACCATCCTCTAAGTCATGTAACTAGAAATATCTAATGATGAGTCGTGCCAATAGTTAAGGGAAGGTAAAGCCATAAGTTAGCACATAATGAATGACAATATATTGACAATGATTTATGCAAGTTGATGCTTCACGTTATTTGTTTTTTTTTACTGGGCTTATAATCATATTATGTACTAAATGACTACTACAACATATGCTGACCCTTTCAGCCGTGGGGGCGTTATAATGTGACGGTCAATCCCATTATTTGCTGGTAAAAGAGTAACCCAAGATTTGGCGGCGGGTGGGGATGACTAGCTGCCTTTCCTCAAGTTTTTCACTGCTAAATTAGGGACGGCTAGCGCAGATAGCCATCGTGTAGCTTTGCGCGAATTTCAAAAACAACAAATAAATGTACTTAATGACCTTTGGTATTAATTTTCTAATCATATTAGAAGTTAGTTAATATTCTAAACAATATAGTTTACTATGCTAGGCATATTTTATATTATAAGAGCTTTCAAATGTAAAATCTCACTTTTTTGAAATGATGGTAAATGAAATTTCTGCAGATAAAATGTTAAAATGTACTTTTATGTGTAATTTTAATATCATTATAGCTAATGTTTCATTAAAGGTCTACTTTATATTAAAGTGCATTGATATATGAAAAATCAGCATTGTGTATTTCGAAATAAATTGAAAAAACAACTTGGTAAAAACTGTACATGATTACCTTTATTGACCCCTGGTGACCGAATGCACACACACTAAGAGGTTGACCAACACCCTACAAAGCTTCAGCCTACTACCTTAGAGAATGTTGGTTGCTTTTAGTCTCTCGGGGTGTACGAACTCAAATTTTAAGGTACTTTCTGAATATCTTTGGGGATGGTATTACATTAGATTTAAATGTTTTTTCGCATCCTTTAATGTTTCTATTTTTGATTGATCTCTTATTTTGTGAGAGAGCCGAGCGTGGCGTACTGCCGATCGGAAAATCCAACATTCAAACCTCGATATTTTGCTCAACACGCTCCGTATTTTCAGCTGTGGGGAACGTTGTAACTAACAGTCAATCCCTCTTTTCAATCGAGAGCAGTCCCGTTGGCGACAAATACTTCCTAGCTGGATACCATGCCATTGGTCAGAAGTTCAAAATGATCATAGTACTCAAATGGGCCTAACCATTAGCTTATACAATGGCATTATATCCTTTGCAGACTTGTATTCAATATTTCTATAGATACGACCTAAAATTTTATTTGTTCTACAGCTGTTTGGATGGTTTAAGAGACTGATCAACCAGAACTCCATAACACTGTTAAGGTTATTCCCATCTAAATTATTCTCATAATTCAAATTGTGATGTCCCAAATACATTATCTTGCATTTATCATAATTAAAAATCATCTGTTGTTTATTCTTTGAAAACTCACCAAATAATCCAAATCTTATGCACATCTATTTTATATTATTTCGGATTTACCTTGTTTTTGAATAATATAATTCCATGAAACATTTTTGAAATAACTGTATTGTGTTATCCAAACTTTATATGATTTATGCCCACTTTTGTAAGACTGCTCCATTTTGTTAGGAAAAAATAAAATAAATCTGAATTGATATTTTAACATGGTTTTAATAGATGGCACTACTATTATACGCTTCAGCTCATTTTAGTAGCATAGCAACATAATCGCATATTACGTACACATGCTATAAGAATATAAGAAGTACAAAGGTTTTGAGGATAATTGTTAACAGTTCTACATCTTGTTTTTACTGTAAGTAAGTTATTTTTCCCTTTGTGGTGTATTTAAACTGTGAAAAAAGTGTAGGCCCATATCCGTCCATGGTGTGCTTTGTAAATTATAATTTGTATTGTTGTACAACTACAAGTTAATGTAACACTGATATTGTGATAGTTAACACTTAGTTTTTAATTTGTAATGTAGGCATTTTGTTGTTGTTTTTTTGTATATAAGTTATAGTTGGGATTATATTTTTGTTTAATCACTTTGTAAATAAAGTTAGTGTATTATTTAAAAAATATTGTTACGCCTCCGTTAGTTAGTTAATTTTCCGTAAAAATTCTTTCCGAAGAAACTTTACCGATATAAGTCCTTTCTTAAATAAAACAGGTTTATTCTTTCTGAATACAACTTTGCAATACACTTAATTTTCACAGTCACGCTATAACAAACGCTATAATTCACAACGAACGCCTCACGTGCTCCACTCAACAATATGTCTCTTTCTGTCCGCAGTTCAATTACATTGTTGCCGTCAGTTCTTACCGGTCTTATATATACAAGAATACCGCATACCTAGTAACCTCCCGACACTTCAGGAAGGGACAGGATCCTTCTAGAAGTTCATGACGTGTTACTAGGGTCACGTGACTTCCGCTGTCATAACAATATCAAATATTTGTTGTTGATTATTAAAGTTGTTATTCATCATGACTAGTCCTTTGGTGGGCCAGTTGAGAGTTTACGAACGTAAACGACAAAATTCGGGGTTCGACTTCCTGCGGTGGGCAGTGTCAAATAACCAATTGGGTAGCTTTGCCCTAAGAAGTTGAAGAATACCAAGCTAAAGTAAAGATAATTTAGCTCCTTACACTCTTCCGTTTTATTTATATTTCAAACAACTTTGGAAGGGAGTTACAAGTAATAATGAGAATAAACTGTTGCTCTTACACTTTAAGTTAACTCTGAAAATCGTAAATATTTAATTTGAAAAATTCCAGGAAATGCCAAATTTGGTTTTAACTTATTAAATTGTTTTGAAATTTCACTCTGTATTAAGGACTGAGTTGGGTATTTTATTTTAAGTTTGCCAAAAGGCATTAGTTATAAATGAGTTTATAATAATTTCCTTCACTACATGCAATTAAATGGACTTACAACTTTATTTAATATTTTTGTACAAATTTTGGTCATATTCAGCTAATTTTGAAAAATTTCAGTAGATTTTGAACTTCCAGTTAGCTTACAAGATGTGGTAACAGATAATATTTTTACTATTCATTAGTTACATGTGAAATAAGCTGAAAGTTTTGTATATATATATTTTTATGACTGAATATAAATGTGTTGAAGAGAAATTGAAAGAATAACGCCCGTATATAATATCTAAAAAACACTAAAGGCAAATTAGGCTTGATTTGTGGAGACCAGATCAAACTCTAAGGCAAACAGCAAGAGCTTTTGCCATGATTGAGTTTTTAAACATTATATCCAGAAAAGTATTCAATGAATATATTGTCCATTGTATAGATTATTCCAGAAACTATAACTTAGAAGGTCCCACAATTTAAGTTTCAAACTTTGACAAGCAATTGAATTTTGTTCGTAATTGTATATAACTTAAATTGAGCCTACTGTGTGTTATTAGCCTAATCTTTTTTGAAAATCTGAATTGCATCATTTTGATTTTCCAAAATGTATTTTTTCAAGTTTTTATTTGTCAATAACTTACTTTTTGTTTGTACACATAGTAAGTTAAATATATGTATATGGGTGTGATGGGTTAAGGATTCTTCTACAGTAGGTGTCTGTGACTTGCTGGCGATAAATTCAAAAATATACGAACAGTACCAACTCCATTTGTTTTCAAAATATATATATATATATATATTCGAACAAGTTAAACATGTGAACAACAAATTATTTACACTATAGAGATGATAGACATATCATAAACACTATACATAATTCTCTTCGTTTTGTCAAAAGTCCACTTAGGCCTATTCAATTGCTTTAGAATTTCAGTTGACAAGCCAAACTATTTTTCTCTATTTCTATCGCACTAGTATTCCGTGTATAATTCACTTACAATTACATAGTGAATTACCACAGTCGTATACTGTTCTTCCAGTAATCGTCTGGTCCTGGTACTTCAGATATCTGTTCCTTTTGTCAAAGTGCACTCAGGCTGGTTCAATTACTTTAGAACTTGCTTTGATGGAATAAATTATATTTCTTATATCTTTTAAAACTGTTAGTATTGCTCTAGCATATTAATCATTAGGCCTATATTAAACGTTAGGCCTTTTACTCCTACAGCAGTTAACATTACGTTTAACTTTTCTTTGGCCAAACTTCTACTTCCCGTGATTTTACTTTCTCGTCTGCTCGATATATATTTATATATCTCACTTAATTGTCTGCTTGCCTTCTAGAAATCTCTATATCATCGACATCAATAAATTTTAGGTGACGTTCAATAGCCTCAACATCAGTGAATTATAAACACAACGTACGATTCTTACCGAGTTATGTAACTAAACTTATTATAATGTTTACTTTAAAATAATTGCTTTTAATTCTCTTGTTATGCAAAAGCTAAACAATCATGAAATATTCTCTCATTAAATAAATTTATTAATAATATCTACTTTAAACAGTCTTTTATATCATGACACTATTGTACACTAAATTTTTCCTGACAGAAACTCATTTAATTTAAAACCTTTCCTAGAAATTGATAATGTGGTCCAAAAAATATGAAATTTCCAAAACATATTTACCTCTTCTGACACTTAGAGCTATTACTCGACCACCAGGGTTTTTTCCTTGCCCATCTAAGCATTGGTCTGATTTTTTCCTTGCTCCAGTCTTTTATACCACACTCAATTGCTGTTGGCGATATTTATCTAATGACACTCTCCACCTACGTCAATGCACACTCTTCCCTGGTACTGAATATAAGCACCTTATTCAGATAATGTTATTACTTTTTCTCGACAAAGCATCACTAACGGGTTTCCTAGTATTACGATCATTCGGAGATACTTTAAACATTATCATGTTATCTAGTTGATTCTCATAATAATAACAATTAAAGAATAATATTTTTTTTCTGCCGATTGTGAAGCCGATTTACGGTATGAATTCATGGATTATTATTTCCGGCACCTCTGATATCTAGCGACGAACAATAATCAGGGCGGGGGTGAAGGTGTCACTGTTGGTTGAGACTGTCATTGTTCTTATTTATAGTGAGATGGAGACATATATATTCAGATCTGTGTTGGACCTCCAGGGTTCTCTGAGGCTGCAATTAAGAGCAATCCCTAGGGTGGATGCGGCAGATGGCCCACAGTTGCTTTGCTCTAACAAAACAACTTACTCACAAAATGATGTTCACATCAAGAGTAATTAATTGATTAGAAGTTGCTGTGTACTAAAATATTCTTGTTTATTTAAAAAATATATTTTATTACTTATAATTAAAATATCTCTTAAAAAATGGTCACAGTTATTTTGCTCAGATGCATTATTGTTTGTTTGAAGTTAAGAATAAAGCTACAGAATGGGCTATTTGTTCACTGCCAACCATGGGTATTAAAACCCAGTTTCTAGCATTGTAAGTTCTCACACATACCACTGTGCCACTGGGGTACTGCATTATTGTCTCTCTTAAATTTCCTGTAACTGCAGGTCCATTGTAAGGTGTATAAAACATTAGGTTTAGACAAAGTGGTACCAAAACTACTCGATAATAATATTTAATAAGTGAAAGTAAATTGTGAGACAATCTTAAAAGCTTAATTAGAAAAGTCTTTTTTTTTGTAGTATAATTAAATGCACCACATTCCATTTAATTTATATAATATTTCAGTTATAAAACATAATTATAGTAAAAGGTTTAATAATATTTTATAGTCAGAATAACTGAAAAACAGTTGGTCTATTCCATAAAAGATTTGTTTTGACAATTGTAAATATTATATTTATAAATCTAAAAGAAGTCTGTTCAAAGCTAATGATTATGAATCATGTGATGTGACAGTTGGATGTAAAATATTTTAATTAAGACATTAGGTTACATACTACTGGTCATAATGTGAAATAAAATTATTCAAACATAAATTAATATCATTCATATTTTTATGAAATTTTCAAGTCAAATAGCTTAATGATCTTTTGTTACGTATCTGTTTGTTTGTTAATTTCCGGTAGAAATTCTTTCCGAGAAACTTCAGCGATAGAAGTCCTTTCATGGTTAAACCAGTTTATTCTTTCTCGATACAAACTTTTAGCACACAGTAAATTCCCCAGTCAATACGTTTTCGTCACTTTAAACTTAACAACTTTTATAATACACGCTATAAATCACAGTGATTCACACACACTTTACTTACCGTCACTACTGTTCGCTTCTTTAATTATCTATCGCTATATCTATCTATGTCGCTGGCTTTCTTTGCCAGGCTTATATACTAAAAAGAGTGTGTCTAGCAAACACTCGAACATTCGCGGGGTTCCCCCGATAATTCGAGAAACTCCAGCGCACATGCTTCCAGCGTCACGTGACTTCCGCTGTCATAACACTGCCCCTTCCTTAGTATTGTTCGTCCCGAACAATAGCCACTTACATTAAAGCAATAGATAATTAACAATAACTTAATTGAATGTACAGAATTTACAAACACAAAATTAAAATACAACAAAGTCTCTTAATTTTACAGGCCGTATCTTCTTCCGTACTGGTCTCTGTCTCATTGGCTTCTGCTTCACGTGGGGTTCATCTGTTCCATCAGGAAATGTCCCATTATTAGTAACAGTCACATCGGTGGTAGGAACTTCATTAACGGCTTCACCGTTTCCCTTCTCAAAACCGGATAGTGTTTCTTCTTTGACAATGGCTTTTTCAGGTGACATGTCTTCAGTAGCGTCATTTGTTCTGTTGTTCACTTCACTCCAACTGAAATGTCCTGGACCGTGATAACGCCGACCACATTTTATTCGGAAAGTCACGTCTGAGAGACGATCCACTATGTCATATGGGCCTTCCCAAGGAGAAGACAACTTAGGAGATATCCCTTTAGTCTTCCTGGGATTATACAATTCCACCTTCTCTCCTGGTACAAAGCTGACTTCAGTAGATCTCTTATCATAACATAGCTTCATGGAATCAGCAGACGTTTTTAAGTTTCAATGCACTTGATGATGAATATCATCCATCCTTTCAGATAACACTTGCACGAACTCTGGCACACTTTCAGGCAACTCTTCGTAAGGTGGGCGTCCTGTTATCAGGTCCACTGGCGACCGAAGTTCCCGGCCAAACATCAGCTTTGCTGGAGTGTATCCAGTGGCTTCATGCTCTGCTATTCTATAGGCTATCAACAGTGGAGGGAGTAAGACATCCCAATCATCTTGGTGGCTATCACAAAACTTTGCCAATTTTTGTTCCAGTATCCAATTGTACTTTTCTAGCATCCCATCAGACTGTGGGTAAAGTGGCACTGTCCTGGTCTTTCGTATGCCAAACAACTTGCAACATTCATGGAATACAGCTGATTCAAACTTATGGCCTTGGTCTGAATGCAGTTAGTATGGCATACCAAACCTGAAGAAGAAATCACTAATAGCCGAAGCTAAAGTTGTAGCTTCCTGATTTAGTATTGCATATGCCTCAGGCCACTTGGTGAAATAATCCATCACCACACAAATGTACTTGTTTCCAGCACGAGTTTGGGGCAGAGGACCAGCAATGTCGACGGCTATTCTTTCCATTGGTGCACCAACTTGATATAACTTCATTAGAGCACGTCCCTTGTGCTTGGGTCCCCTTTTAACACAACACGTACTGCAGGTACTGCACCATTCTTCCACATCTTGCCTCATACCTATCCAGTAAAATCTCTGATGTAGGTGACTCAATGAGGTTCTCCAATGATGAACTCCAAGATGTTCTCCTGTTAAACTATCATGGGATTGACGCAGCACAACTTCTCGTAACTTTCTCGGTATAACTGCTTGCCAGGTCGTCACTTTCCCATCTCTGGAGAAGAATACCATTTTCAAGCTTCAACTGGTCCCATTGTGCCCAATAATTCTTTGTCACAGGGCTTAAGCTAGACACCTTCTCCCAAGCAGGGTGCAAAACACTTACTTGTAGGAAATCAATTATTGGCTTCAAATCTTTATCGTTCCCCTGTTCTGCTTTAATGTCTATACTTGGTTCCACTTCAGCAGCATCAATTTCTTCTGTCACTTTGACTTCAGCTTGATGGCACCTTGATAGTTCAACCTTTCTTTTGCGGCAATGTCTGCAGTCATTTTTGCAGGGTCTTCGGCTCAGTCTGTCGGCATTTCCATGAGATTTTCCTTCTCTGTATTCAATGTCATAATTATACTGGTCTATCTTTCCGATCCAACGTGCCAGTTGTCCCTCTGGGTTCTTTAATGATCTTAACCAGCATAACGCAGCATGGTCTGTCCTGATAGTAAGTCCAGAGTTGAAAACCACCTGGCTCCACTTAGGGCATCAAGAGTATCATCAATTCTTCGCAGTGGGTATGAGTCTTTTTGGTTATACTGTTAAGAGCTCTGAAGTCCACACAGCAACGTTGGGTCCCATCCTTCTTCTGGACTAACACGACGGGAGCTGACCAGGGACTGTCTGATTTCTCGACTATCCCTTCCTTAATTAAGCCATCCATGACCTTCTCTATCTTTTGTCGCCTTGCTGGAGCTATTCTTCTCAGTGGGATCTTTATTGGACAGTGATTTCTGTGTTTATTCCATGCTCTACAATGTCTGTGCAGCCAAGGTCATGATCTCCTTTTGGAAAGACGTCTGCATAATTCGCCAAGAGTTCTCTAACCTGAAGAACCTGTGATGATGGC
>NW_013668163.1:57379-58731 GCF_000517525.1 Limulus polyphemus
TAGAATTACTAAAAGGCTGGGTGGTATTGTAATCTTCAGAACTAGTTGACTCTGTACATAGATGTTAACTGTATTTTACTCATAGCATACAATGTACAGTTACTTTTGTAAAAGTAAAACTACCAGAGTTCAGCTGTATTCAACACTAGTTTTCACTAGTCAGGTAACAACATATGATATTCTCAACTACACTGATTTTTCTTTACAAATAAGAATAGTACATGCTGTAACTAGAGGTTTGTCAGAAAATATTAAACTGAATTATAGCCGTACTAACCTGAGAAAAAGAGACTGGGCAACATATTTAACAAAAAGAAAAAAAACCTCTTTATCTGTATACAAATAATTCAACCCAACTGCCTAACTAATTCAGTAGACAGAACAGTAATACTTTCTCTTTTTTTGGGTGCTAGAAAAATCTGGAAAAAGACAGAAGTTAAACCACAATATACTTACTGAAAAGGTGAAATCTCCTATAATACATTTTTCATCCCCATCACACCAGCAAAACTGAAGTAAACAGTCTTCTTGTATTTCTAAATCTCTACGTGACCAAATTATCAAGTGTGTGTTTGTTAAGTTTTTTTATCCCAACTGAATCAACTGAGACAAACACTTAACCAATATCATGAAGATGTACAGAACAACTGAATAGAGATCAAAAAGCAGTTCACCAAATGTGCTCATCTTCATCAGCCATAAAGTCTTGATCCCTGTAGACATGATGTATGACGCTCCACCTAGAGCATGTCCCGCAATGTCCACAAGAATATGTGCATGTCAATAGCTACAAAAGATCACCATACAATAAGAGATGTACTACAGTAAGACAGTAAAGAAATAATGTACTAAAGTGAAGGTTGGGTGTAGCTTTGATTTGTGCCAGCAGTAATGGTCCATCAAACTGCCTCTGATGACTTTCCAATAGATATGTCTATGATTAGACCTGATAATCACAAACTAGAACAGTCGCTGATTGTAGGATCACCTATTGAACCTATTAAGAGATATTTATAATACAATGCATCTGCTACATTGTGTGATTTCCTCTTGATTACCACAAAGCTATCATAGCTGGAACTAGTAGATGTTGTGACTCTTGTATTCCGAGCTACTGAGTGATTTTTCAGAGGTGAAACATCAAAGACATGTCACAAGAATCACCTACTTGATCTATCTCAGTTCTGAAAATTTGAAAATTAGCTTATGTAGTGCAATCCCAGAAAGGTTACCAAAGTAGTGAAGGAGCCAGAGGCAGTTTGTTTTAAGCTATTATTGTATAAACTGACGTGTAATGATGATATATGTGTATGTTTTTACATGCATACATGAACATTACATAAAGTCATCAT
>NW_013668163.1:59731-92191 GCF_000517525.1 Limulus polyphemus
ACAATGTATCTGCAACATTGTGTGATTTCCTCTTGATTACCACAAAGCTATCATAGCTGGAACTAGTAGATGTTATGTCTAATAGTTTGAAAACTTAGTTGAAAGGGTGTTGTGACTCTTGTATTCCGAGCTAGTGAGTGATTTTTCAGAGGTGAAACATCAAAGACATGTCACAAGAATCACCTACTTGATCTATCTCAGTTCTGAAAATTTGATATTTAAGCTATGTAGTGCCATCCCAGAAAGGTTACCAAAGTAGTGAATGAGCCAGAGGCAGTTTGTTTTAAGCTATTGGTGTATAAACTGACGTGTAATTATGATATATGTGTATGTTTTTACATGCATACATGAACATTACATAAAGTCATTCATGAGTGTTGTGTAACATAAATGAATCAATTACAATACCTTCTGACCAATTGGAAGTTACCAGACTTTGAATTTGCAATCTAGGCTTTTACTATTTAAAATAAGAGTTTTTGACTTTTTTTACTCTCTTACCAACTAATGGTGATTCTGTTCTTGTTCATTATGTTAAACTGCCCTGAAAGGACAAAGTTACATTGACCAAGTCGATAATCGTGGTTTCCTGTTTGACGAAGAGCTGGACTTCTCTACTAACTCAAAGGTGCTTGCAAATGGCCTGATATTACACTCAATGAAACACATAGATGAAGATGCATTGCTGGCTGACACTTCGTATTTTCTGGATCTCGCTGAGTAAGTAGTTGGGCTGACTTTACAGTCTTCAGAGGCCGGGAATTCCTAGTTGGAAGGATTTTCACCTCCAAAGCTCCAACCCTTTTCAAACGAAGTACCAGAAACCACCTTGAGACAGCCAAGCATTACCTAAATTCCAGTTGAGCTGAGCTTACCAGCAGTTCAACCACAAGAAAGAAAATGATGGATGTCTCTGTATTCAGAGCCTACCTTGAGTTGTGTCCCTTTGAGAGTATTTGAACACCACGGGAATAAGGCATCATATGTGTGTCCATCTGTAGTGGGACCACTACATCTCAAAGCTGAAGAAGACCTTCATGGAGCTAAGGTAACCTCTAGTCATGGCTAAATGCTAGAGACACCAATTCAAGACATCTGCCAAAATTTTACCAGTGCCAACAACAACTATGAAACCATCTTGTTGCAGGCAATGGTAAAACTTCCAACCAGTCCAATAGCTATATACCACCGGTTATTCCACATTGTAGCAGATTCCTCTACTCAAGAGCCACTGCCAAGAGTTGTCCACCTGTTTAACATAAGTATGGGCCCTGTTTAACAGGGAAGAAAATTGTTTGCAGCAAAGGGCAAGCCTCCATCACAGCCTGAAGAGGAAGTCTGTCACTTGCAAGCCAAGCTGTAGACACGTGCATGGTCCTGGTCAAAGCCAGAGACACCATCTGGGTGACAACACTAGCCAGTTGTCAATCAGTTTTTGGTGTGTGTGTGTGTTCTCAGGGGCGATAGAACGTTAAAACACTCCTCGACCAAGATAAAATTTAAATTTTATTGGTTTTAAAGCTAGAATTAATTGTCAGTTTGAGGATTTTATTTGTGGTTAAGCACAAACCTACACAATGGGCTATCTATGTTGTTCCCACCACACTTATCAAACAAGGTGTTAAGCGTTTATAAGACTTTCTATTTTGGTATAGTATTATTCTGAAATTATCATTCATTCTGTATATGTGGAGGTTTAACATAACACGTGGTCAAGAAAGTCATTAAATTAATGTTCTGGCTGCCTTTGTTATTCTATCAAAGTCACACCTGTTTTGCCCATGTGCGGGGATTGTGCAAGAAGGTCAACAGCTAGTGTCCTTTAGTGGTAGTTCTGGTGGTATCTCGAGGTTAAGGCTTCCCCTGTATTTCAATAAGAATAACCAATCACGTGAATAGCGCTAGTCACTCTGAGTAAATTCTACGTTACCTGAAAAGCAAGGAATGTTGAATTTAAGCAGTTTGGTTGATGTTTTAGCCTGATAAGTTAAATATAGAACATCCAATTAAAGCGACATTCCCTTATTTAACAACAGCAAGTACATAACTTCGTTTTTACGCAAATAAGGTTTATATTGTGCATTACTATGTGGCCAGTCTATTTCTTTTTCAGGCTTAGTTCTTCAGAGATTCAGCACTACTTCATAATAAATATTTGTTGAACTTCTTGTTGTTAGGCGGATTTATCACGTGAACCTATGTTAGCTCAATTTTACCCGAATATACCACACAGACTGAACATCATATGACGAAATCATTACACTTATTATAATGTTGAAGCAATCACTTGATACCTTACGTGTTTGGGTGTATTAGGTTGGAGCAATCACTTGACACTGCAAATAAATGAATTGTTCTACAAAAACTCACTAACTTTCGATTTAAGGATTTCTAAGAACATTTTAAATTACGTTTCTCAACGACAGTCATGAAAATCCATAAGATTAGCGCAAATTTAAGATAGGTGAACAATTTAACATTGGCCCCTATGCTTGATTTTGTATGAACTGTTGAGATTTTAAGGTTTAAAATTATAAACATATAAAAATAGATATGTAGGCGAAAAGAAACTTATCAATATTTTGTTGAAAACAAAACATTAAACTCTCATGTAGCTGTGTAACTAACGCAAGAAAAGTAACATAAATTATTCATGGCCTAAACGTATACATGAATTGAGTTCCAGTTCGTTTTCTTTTATTCAATGTATTAATTCAAAGACGGCCAACACTTCTACCAATCATATCGTCTGACATTTGCTTGGTATACAAGGGAAAGTACCTGACTCATGTTCCCCAGTAGTACAGCGGTGTGTCTCCGGACTTATGACGCTAGACACCGGGTTTCGATACCCGTGATGGGCAGAGTACAGATAGCCCTTTGTGTAGCTTTGTGCTTAAAAACAAACCTGACTCATTCGCATTTTAATTGTATGGTGGGTGCAGTCTATATGGTCCAGTTATTTACTATTGCAAAGAAATGTGAGATACAAATACTTGTAGAAGAGTAATGTTACATTCCCATGAATATTTAATTGTGTTATACAGTGAATTACTCGTGGAAGTCCAGAGGTTGTATTTCGCTGAGTCTAGTTACATCAGGAGAAGGAAGAACACAACTATGAGCGTCTTTATGCGTCTAGGTGTGTATCTAAAAGCACGTGCCGTGGACATAATCGTGTTATTTGTTTATAGTTAAGTACAAAGCTACACATTGGGCTATCTGTTCTATGCTCACCACGGGTATGGAAACCCGATTTTTAGCATTATAAACCTTCAGACTTACCGCTGAGCCACTTAATCGTTGTGTAAGATGCTCGTTTTTTGTCTCACGATGACTTAGCGGTAAGCTTCAGGGCTTATAACCACGATGTTCGGGATTCAATCTCCGTAGAGAATACAGCACAGGTAGTTAATACACTAAAAACAAACAAAGCTAATACATAAAGAGTGGCACAAAAGTGACTACACAGCTGTCTTATGTGGAATTACAAGGTTGAGGTTTTATCTGTTAGTTTGAATCAGTAAATAATAAAACAGATTTTAATTATCTTCGTAATATTGTCTACAGTACAACCGTTTAACAGCAACTGTATAGTAATGTTTTTTCCCCTCACCCTGTGGATATCAGCTTTGTTTGCATTTTAATAGAAAGCTATACAGTCTATGGGCTATCTGCGTTGTATCCAATGCTATATCCCGAAGATAAACTCGCAGTAATTTTATTCTTGGATAAATGATAATAAAAAATAAATTGACACGTCTAAATTAACTTTTTCTAGTTTATTTTGTGCGACGTTTCGAGCAGACACCCTTTTTCAGGTAGTAAAGACCGTGTTACAATGGAATTAGGCTCAGAAATAATCGTTAACGGGTAAGATAATGTAAATGTTGTACTTACGCACGTTTAACGTGGAGCACGATGACAAAATACTGATAAAAATATTATATTAGAAGTTACAGCTTTTAAAGTAAATCAGATTTGTATTTAGAACAGGTACGACGTTTCGGTCACTGGTGCGATCATTTTGACGTTCACAAGTTTTAACGTTTCTTATTGATACAACTTGTGAACACTTGAAATAACTTGAAGTCAGGACAGTGATAAAACGGACATTAAACCACAGTGGACACAATAACATATAACTTTGGGATAAGATAGTGAATAGCCAGTTAGAAAAATACAGTGGACACTTGAAGTCAAGAGAGTGATAAAACAGACATTAAACTGGAGTGGACACAAGAACATATAACTTGGGAATAAGATAGTGAATAGCCGGTTAGAAAAATGCAGTGGACACTTGAAGTCAAGACAGTGATAAAATAGACACTAAACCACAGCGGACACAAGGACATATAGATTGGAGATAAGATACTAAATAGCCAGATAGAAAAAATACAGTGGACACTTGAAATAACTTGAAGTCAGGACAGTGATAAAACAGACTAAACCATAGTGGACACAAGGACATATAGATTGGAGATAAGATACTAAATAGCCAGTTAGAAAAATACAGTGGACACTTGAAATAACTTGAAGTCAAGACAGTGATAAAACAGACTAAACCATAGTGGACAAAAGAACATTTAACTTAGACATTGTTTAACTAGACAATCAGAGACAAACAGCCACAAGAACAATGGACATAACTTAACTACAATACAGCAGTTAGACAGATAGATATATACGGTGACAGAGCAGACACAAATAAAATTTGAAGATGTGGCAGAATTTAAACAGATAGGCACAAAAGCAATGGGCGCATCCATATTGTACACACACAAAAAAATGGATTATACATACAGGAACATAAAAAGATTGTAGTCTCACAAACAGATGAAAAAGCGATACTTAAAATACTACCACGTTCATTAAATGGTTAACAATTAATATGGTACATGTAATTCAAAAACTATAAAGTTTTATTTCTGTGGAAGAAAGATTATTTCTTTTAGGTGGAGTAAATATCCAAACAAGGCATGTTCGTTAAGTATGGCATTATCTGATGGCAAACATTGTGTAGAAACACGACAACTTGCGAGAGAAAAGTTGATAAACGACGTGTTTTAACAGTGACGAACTAGCGATTTCTTTTATTTATTACTTTAAAGTTTTGATTAATGAACTGATTAGAATATAACACTCGAATGAATCATTGCTTTCAGACTAAAGCTATCTTTAATGGCACTATGTCTAAGCAAATTATGAAGATTTTCTTTGGTGTTTAGATTAATGACAAAATAACCTGTTATATATATAAGGATATAAATTTAGATATGTTTGTGTTGCCTGCATGAACTGCTAGTAATGTGAAGAGGACATCGAAAGGGCAGGAGCTTATTGAATTAAAAAAAACTTTAAAGGACACTTTTCAAGCAACGTAAAGCAAGCATTTGAAGTAGAGGGGGTATCAGAGAAGGCTATGGGAACTGTAGGTTGCCTGAAGATCACATAGGGTAAAAACCATAGAAACAAATAGATCATCTGTTATTTCTATATTTACGATCCAAAACTAAGCAGTGAATTATTGCTTATTAACGTTTAATAGCATATGAATTTCTCTTTTTTTTTCTTTTTACTATATGACCTGCAAGTCCCCGTGTGTCGGTTCTTTTAACGCTGAATATTTTTTTTTTTAACTAATAACTCCTTGCAAGCAAGTTGTGGAATCAGGCGTATGTTTTTGCAGTTGTTGACAATTTTTATGACAGAGAAAAAAGTGCCCATTGGGAGCATTAGGACAGACCTACACAGCCACTTACTTCCCTGTATACGTCACTGTGGATTACGTATATGGTTTCTTCAAAATTAAAATTGGGCGTTGCCTATTGGTTAAACTGCCGGAGTGAGAATAAAAGATCCAAGGTTCGAGCCGGGATATGTCGCTCAACCCACTTTGCACTATCAGATGTGGGAACTTTATAGTTTTAACTGTCAGTTTCACTATTCGGTTAGGAACAACCACGTAGACAGCGGAAGATGCGTGTGGTTGCCCTGTCTTAAATTAATGGTGGTTGTATATCTGAACCATAAGGGTTTCTGATCTGGCCGTTTAACCTATGTGTCCCATAACACGCCTTTCAGGTTAAAAATATGAACATGTGAACGTGTGTTTGAGTATGTGTAAAGTTTCTTCAGAATGTGTTGTAAAATCACATCAGTATCCATGTTAGAAAAAAAGCTATTGCTTACTACTTATTAGCTCGTATAACCTGTTGAACCACACTGATATAACTTATACACTGATGTTTGCATGGTAATTCTAAGCACAGTCCTCGTTTTCATTATTAGTACGTCCAGCTTCAGGTGCTACATTCCTGAAAGAAGTTATGTGCCATAATAAACCAGCAAACTCACTTGTTGATGTTTAGAAGACCACTTAATGCATGGACACGTCACACACGTATACACATGTCAGCCTACAGAGAGGCTTGTGTACTGCAAGTTTCCCTCTTCTCGAGTATCTGTATGACCATAATTGTTACTGTAGAACTTGGAATTCGGTTTACTGAAATATACATTTCTAACATGTTTCATTTGGCTTCACGGGGAGAGGGTTGAACAAGAACATAGATCTAAGCAACCCACTTGGTCAACATTACTTTTTTGCAGTCACTATCTAGTATCAGTTATTAAAGGCTGCAACAAGTAACTCTAGCATTTTAAAGTTGTAACACCAACTGAATCTGCTTTAAGAGTGCGAAACTAAAACATAATTACGCTTTCATTTACAAAACTGAGAAGCCTGGATTTTCTTGTGCGTCAGACAGAAGAGGAGTAAGCAGTTAAGGCTTCTACTGCAGCTATTTTCGTAATTTAAACATTTTTGTATTGTGTTTAATGGCGTACATCTTAAAAGCAATTGCATTTGACATAGGGACATACAAACTCCGTGAATTATTTACTAGCTGTTTTAGAAAGGTTCTATTGATTTCGTTTTTGTTTTTTTTTCAGGAAATTAGACTAATCAGCTCGTACATATTTTATAAATAAATATCAGAAATTAAAGAAACTAGCAGAAACGTCGCCTTACGGGCGGCTGTTTGTGCTAGTATTCAATGTACAGAGCTCAGAATTTTCGTACATTTTACTGATATAAGCTGTAATGTTTTGATATATTGAAAGTTGTACCGTTTATTGAAAAAAATACTAGTTTTTTTTAAGAACACTAGTTTCTCGGTATTACATTTTAAAATTAGATCAATAAAGACATGATCAAACCCTCACGTATAGTCCTAGTGAAATTCGTGTTTTTGTTGTGAGGGGAGTATTTGTATTTAAAATTGTGTTCTATTATACAGAAATGGTTGTTGCACATACCACAGATATTTTTCTAATTATCTGAATTTTGAATACCCAAACTGTGAAATGTTTTATGGATTTTTGTTTGTGGTGCCGTTCAGTAGATGGCGTAGGAGTTTTGGTTAGGAATTACATCATAGATACTGACATACACGCTACGTCCATTATTGTAAGATGGTTGGATTGTTAGATAATTAAACTTTTCCAGGAAGCAAGCAGAATGGGTCAAACCTGACTGAAAAGTAATAATTATAGAACAGATTCAGTATCGTTCAATAATTTATCTGATTTTGATAACCATGCTTGTTTATAACCTAATTTAAAATGGTGGTGCTGAACGTAGCAAGAAATATCGTTCTAGTGTTGGGTTGTACTTCAAAGAGGGATATATATATATAACACATTAAATTACTCGTTTGTTTGTTTTTGAATTTCGCGCAAAGCTACACGAGGGCTATCTGTGCTAGCAGTCCCTAATTTAACAGTGTAAGACTAGAGGGAAGGCAGCTAGGCACCACCCACCGCCAACTCTTGGGCTACTCTTTTACCAACGAATAGTGGGATTGACCGTCACATTGTAACGTCCCCACGGCTGAAAGGGCGAGCCTGTTTGGTGTGACAGGGGTTCGAACCGCGACCCTCATATTGCGAGTCGAGCTCCCTAACCACCTGGCCATGCCAGGCCATATTTGTGAAGTAAGGAATTGTTAATCTAGACAGTCTAGTAGATGATTTCGGCTTGATCAGTTGAAGATACCTAATCCATTAGAAGCGATCGTCCCGTGTCCATAAAGCAAGTAAACACACTGTGTTTTTCGTTGTAAATAAATATTTTTTACTTTTATTTGTAACTGTGTCCAGATTTTTATATATTTTATTTTCACGAACTTAGTTACTCAAACATTCAGTACCATTTCATTATACGTTTTTCTTAAACCTCCTTTTATTAAAAGTACGTTTTTTTTTCTGTTAGGGTTGTTGTGTTTATGGTGAGGTTTACAATTCCTGGTTTTATGGACTGCTGATTTTATTTTGGTTCTCAATTTTCCCTTTCTTTATCTGGTAGGCTTAAGTTAGATCTTGTACCTATATGTATGTGAGTATGTACTGTGTGTCAAAATGAAGTTCAGTCCTTTACTTAGAACACTATTCTAGTTGTGTTAATGGTAGTTTACTTTAATTAATGTACGTTTCAGTGTGCCTGTAGTGTTAAAAACGTGTTGTTTTGAGAACCAATGGGTGAATTGAGTTTATGCGAGTATCCGTAATATGTGAGTACGTGTGTACATGTGTGTGTGTGCCAGTATTAAGTCTGAAAGGTATAAAAGTACGCGAGTGCATGTGTGTGAGTCTGAAAATTAGGGACGGCTATATGAGAAACCCTCGATGTATCTGACTTATCGTTTAGCCCACTTGAGCACAAGGTGTACTTCTGGTTGAAAATTCCCGTTCCAATATATATATAATTCTATGAAATTACGTAATATCGTCTATCTGAAGTGGATGGGATTTTGATGGCTATCAAAACATAAGCGATGTCTGGACTATGCTTATCTCATCGTTATTTTTGCGAGTTCAACGTCAAAAACTGTTCTGTGTTCCAAGTGTAGTTTCGAGTATATAGCTCTTAAGAGAGAATGATACAATGAGATAAACGTGCTTCAGGTTTCCCAGGCAACCCTTGTCAGTAAGATAACATCATCTCTAATGTGTTCACCATGACAGCATTTCACTCACCCCAAGATTATGAGAACAACTCTTGTGTAATGTTATATATATATATATGAACAGCTATTAGTTGAAGATTAACCAGATAGATTGTGGTCTAGCATTGACGAAACTGTGTTTGTTGTATGTCGACCATTTATATGTATATATCAGTCTGTAGGTATCGATATAATACAAATAAATTATCTCTCAGAGAGAGAAGAATTAACAGTACAAACATTCTGCATTGCATAGAACACGACACACGTCTCAGTTTGACTTGAGTGGACTACCCTCGTTTTAAACTTTAGTAGCGGTACTCAGAAGAAGTTGTAGAAAACAAATACATCCGTAGGACCACACACACCTTATAGGATTCATTTATAAGTGGGCATGGTGTCGCTTATTGGTTAGCGTGCTTGGGTTGCAAATCCGAGGGTTCATGGTTCGAGGTCTGTTGCCGCAAAAACAAGTTCCGCACTGTGAACCTTGGATGCGCTTTAAGAATGACTGTCAAATCGAACTATTCAGTCTGACAAGATTAGCCTAAGATTTGGCGGTGGGCGATGTTGACTAGTTGCCTTCCTTCAAGTTTATCATCTCAAAATTAGCACAAACAGCCCTCATGTAGCATTCTTTTTCATCACCGTCATGTTTTTACTGTATGGTATATTTCTGGGTTTTTTCTTACATTCCTTAATTCATTCGCCGAAATTTATATAGTTGTGTCTTGTAATTACTACATATCTTATATACATTACGAAACGTGGTGTCTGTCCGAGCGTTTGTCTGTCTCCCGTTTGAAAAGCTGCACACGCAGGCAAATCTCAACATTCACCTTTGAAATGACTGGAGAACAGGCATGAATAATTTTGATGCCAAATTTTATTTCGCAATCAGGATATTCTACACTAACTTGTTAGGAATTAATCACTCTATCATTCACGTTTCAAAATGTGACGTAACTTATAGAATAAAAATGCAGATTTACAGTATGTTATTGTTGAGTGGCTCTTAGCATGATTGAAATGCTGAACAATTACTTTTCGCCGTGGGCGGTATAAGTAGCTCAGAGCTTTGGCTCCGAGTGAAACAGAATTAACCTTTTTTTAAAGTCCATGAAATAATTTAAATTGACAGATTAATTTTCCCGTCACTGGGGACGGGTACTTTTGCTAGTTATTTATATTCTATTCCTCTTCCTGGCTGTTAGCTGTAAAATCGTGAGTTACTTGTTCAGTAATATGTACATCAGTATATTTTAAATGTGGTTTATACTGAGTGATTGTCATTGAGTTTGTTTGTTTGTCTTTAGAACAAAGCCACGTTAGGCTATCCGTTGTGTGTATCGCGGGGAATCGAACCCCGGATTATATAATCCTAAAGAAAAGTCAAATCCTCAACGAGTAGCGTCTTTCTGATTTTTGTGTTATTAAATCCCATCATATAATAAGTTGAGAAAAAAAGTACAGTTTTTCCTTACCTTTTCTTCGATGAGTCATCGAAAAGTTTACGGACTTACAACGATAAAATCCGGGGATCGAATCCTCAAGGTAGGCAAAACGCATTCAACCTATTGTATAGCTTTGTACCACTACAAACAAACCAAACCAAATTGTATTTACCTGTACATGCCACTGTTTTCAAGTCTAACTAACTAACGATCGTCCTTACTTCGATTAGTTACGAAGGGCTAACAACCTCCTTCTGATGACAGTTTTATGGAAGTATCCACTTCAGAGAAAAATAAATCATTGATTGTTTTTTAAATATTTTAGAAATACTAATTTATAATTATTCGAGCAGTAATAAACTTCCTAAGGTCATCACAGACATGCATGTGAAATGTGGCAGATGTTTGTTAAGATTTGACAAGACAAATAACGTGAACTCACTACTCATGAGATTACAAAATGAATGTTTATCTATGATATGCATACACTAATTCTTACCCGTCAAAACACCTTCGTTGATGGTCATTACGTCACAGGAGAAGTATCTTTACAGTAAATATACATTTACAGTAAAAACACAACACAGAATATCCTTAGCAGTACTTGTTGATTATCAGGAGAGAAGAAATACGCCTTTGCCAGATCCTGGCTTTTAAGTAAATGAAGTATCACGTTTTCTCCAACTTAATGGTACTTCTTTACACACTATTCAAATTGGACTGCCGGTGGTACTGACTTCCACTAAACGAAGTGCTGTACTCCACTTGGAATGCCGAAAAGCACCGGTGCTCAGTACCGGCCTGATTTTATCCCTGTTGATTGTGTTTGTTTCGATATTCGCGCAAGGCTACACAAGGGCTATCTCCGCTGGTAGTCCCTACTTTTGAACTGATAGACTAGAGGGGAGGCAGCTAGTCAACAGCATCCACCTTTTTTTCTAATCGCATAGAGGGATTTGACCGTCACACTTATAACGCAGCAATGGTTCTAAAGTGCGGAACGCAATTTTGCAGTAACAGGACACAGACCCTCGGGTTCACTGACCATTGGAGTACGCCCGGCTCCCTTGTTGATTATACAATAGAACCAGCGGACTTTTATATTGGTAAATCTCAATATATATTTCAGTAGATTATATAATATTAAATACAAATAATTCGTCATTTTCATTTGAAAATTTTTGTTGTTGTTTTCTTACATATACAACTGAAATTATAGCTGCAATGACAAGATTAGAATAAACAGAATGTTATTCTCAGTTGAAAATCGATAACATTTCAAGAAATTGAAATACTATTTTTTACTATATGAAGTACACCCCAGTCATTGTCCCTAATGTTTGCTCGGTAGTTACTTAAAAATATGGAGATAAGATTGGTTAGGAGATTACCGTAGCTTTTAATATAGATCGGACAAGTTTCTGTGATAGAAATAAAGCAATTTATCGACTCAAACAGAACTCATTAGTCCATGTGTTACACGAAATGATACGAATTTGAAATTTTAAGAAAATTCTTAGTAAACTGGGGCTTTAAATTAAAACCTTATGAATAGCGGAGCATAGCGTTTTTACAATATAAGTGTCTCAGAGGTAAACGTAATGGATTATAACGCTAAAAATTGGGTTTCGATACTCGCTGTGGGCACATCATAGATAAATCATTTGTTTAGCTTTGTGATTAGAAAAAGTTTTGCCCCGTCTGAGAGCTTATAACGTTAAAATTCGGGTTTCGATACCCGCAGCAGGCAGACCGCGGATAACCCATTATATACCTTAACAACAACAACAACAACAACAAAAGCTGCTTTAAAACATAAAAATATTCTTTACCACTCGTTTTTATTTTGTGATAATCGAGATTGGTATTTTCTATTCTTACAGAACTATTGAAATTATCCACACACATATACGTACACATATATAACTTAAAGAATTGACGTTAGTATATCTGGTAACGAGTTCAATCATTCTCTGTTTATTATGAAAATCGGGCCTGTCTTGGTTTAGTGATTCGGAAACTATGCTGCGGATCGAGTTATAAAAGTGACAGCCAATACCGTTATGCTGTTAAGAGTAACCGTGTAGACGATGAGTGCTGCTAACTGGTTGCCCCTTCCTCTTGTTAGCAGTTCAGAATTAATGATGCTGTGTCTGAACCTTGGGGGGACTCCGACCTGGCTATTTAATCCATTTGTCGCATAACTTTTAAATATTACGTCAGTGACATGTACCCAATGCTTTTATTCATTATCATGGTGCAATTATTCAGAAATTCTAACTAACTAACTAAATAAATCAATGATGGAATCTCTCCGGAAATTGGTTTTCTCGTTGCACCTTCCCAGCTTTCCGGTACTGGTGATAAGCCTGTCAGGACAAAAAATAGTCGATTAGTCTACTTTATTTTCATTATTACTAACAAAATCTAAGCAAAGTTCACGATTGCGAAAACAAAACTTAATGAAGAAAACCGTCTGATATTATTGGGTTTATGGCCAAAAATATCATTAAGAGTGAATGTACCCAGCCGATGAAACAAAGAATTCTAAGCATTATAAAAGTAATACAGTTTAACATTATATTTAAATATCTATGCACTTTACCAGATATGATTTTAGTTCTGATTTTTGTAGGTATCCGAGATTATTATTAACAATAAAATACTCGTCTGTTTGTTTGTTTTAAATTTCGGGCAAAGCTACACGAGGGCTATCTGCGTTAACTGTCCTTAATTTAGCAGTGGGAAGGCAGCTAGTCATCACCGCCAACTCTTGGGCTACTCTTTTACCAACGAATAGTGGGATTAACCGTCACATTCTAACGCCCCCACGGCTGATAGGGCGAGCATGTTTGGTGTGACGGGGATTCGGGCCCGCAAATTGCGAGTCGAGCACCCTGACCACCTGGCCATGCCGGGCCAAAATACTCGTCAAAATCAACTTTAGCGCTTCACCCTGCTTTTGTATAATACATGACGTAACCACTAACTTCACAAATAGCGGTTAACTCTGCGCATCTGTACCCGACAAGGTTACAAAAATCACTTTGCAACATCACGAAATAGCTGTTGTTTGTAATTAAGCGCAAAGCTACACAATGGGCTATCTGTGCTCTGCCCACCCGGATTCTAGCGTTGTAAGTCCGCAGACATACCGCTGACGAACATTGATATCGCAAAACGCACGTGGGCCGTGTGCATCTTACTTTTATCGCGTTGTTCAACGTTTATTTTCATTTTATAATACGTGGATTGTGCGTAAACGGTGTGCACGTTTTTAATACCAGGTTAAAATTACTGGGGTTTTAAAAATAACTACAATTATAGAATTTAGCTCTAGAATTACGACTGGGGAAGGGTTTTTTTTCCCCCGTAGCTATTTCAAATAATCTCGTACGACGAGTGGGGTGAATAGAAATGAATTTCTGAGTATCCCGCTATTAGTGTTTGACCCTAAACTGAATTTAGGATCAAACATTTTAAATCGAAATTACAACCACGATTTTTGAATTTGGGTACATGACTCCGTTGGTTACAGTGCCCCTAGCAACATAAATGTCATAAAAGATATCATCAGTGCATTTAATTCCACTTATTGTTTGTTTTAGACTTTTTGCCCAAAATTACACAAACGGCTACCTAGTTTGATCTGATACATTACAGGAAGGGCAACTGGTCAATAGTGCCCACCGGCCAACTCTTTTTTGACCGAATAATGAATCCTAGTAAATGCTATTAGAGCCCTCTTTATGTATTTTACATGAGAGATTTTGCTTTTTTTTTTTTGCTCCAATCAACTTGTAAACTAAGCATTGTAGCGGGGAGAGGGGGGACAGCATAAAATTACTCAATAAAATGCAATATGGACCCTAACTGTAGTGAACGGTATAAAAACACTTTGATAATTTGTGGATAATTTACTGGAAGGGTATGCATATTTTTGATAGTTAACTTACTGGAGAGATATACCTGTACATGTATTTGTTGTTACTACCATTAACTAATCATCTTGTTTATTCTTTCTCGTTACAAACTTTGTAATGCACTTAATTTCCACAGTCACTTTAACTTGAACACACGCTAGAATTCACAACGAATCACGCACTTTACTTACGGTCACTACCGCTCGCTTGACTCAATTATCTGTCTCTATATCTGTCTATCTGCCATTATATCTCCGCTTTATTTGCCGGGCTTATATACTAAAATAGAGGGCGCATAGAAAAGACTAGAGTTGCCAGGAAAAGTCATGATTCTTCTACAAACTCATGACGTGTTACCAGAGTCACGTGACTTCTGCTGTCGTAACAATACAAAGTAACCTGAACCAGTCCTTACATGGTTTGAGATGCAAAAGTATTATCAATCAGACCCTACACGGTACAAAATAACAAGCGTCCTGAATCATCAGGCCTCATACTATGTAAGGTACTAAGTATCCTAAATTATTATTTTCACGGTATGATGTACCAAATATCTTAAGTCATACCCTATATAGTTAAACATGCAGAATATCCTGGACCAGACCTTATTCGACATAATATATCAAGTTTCTTTAATCAAGCCCTACACACTATAATATATAAGAATTAGGCCCTACATGGTTTAAGCTAAACAGTATTATAGCCACATGTATACAGTGTGAAATACCAAGTATTCAGAATCAGGCAGCACACAAAAAATGTTCTGAATCGAACCTTACACTGTGAGTTAAAATATTTTACGTTTATTAAAAACACTACACATGATTTAGGTACGCTGCCTGACGATAGATAGAACCGGCATTAATAGCTTAACCGGCGCCCTAGGCATAAATTAAGGCTGCGCCTCTTACTCACTTTAATACCCCCGAGGATTTGGCGCTGGTCCTAAATGACGTTCAAGAAAAAAATCAGAAAAGTAAGTGATGCAGACTTAGATGAATGGAAGAGCTTTGTATTAGAAATTTTTTTCAATAAACAGATAGCAACTACCTAGTTCAGTGTGACACTTGTAGAGAAGAATGCGTAGGATTAATCTACAAGTCAACCAGTAGGTTAGCGGTAAGTTTACGGACTAACAACGCTAAAATCTGGGATTCGATTTCGACTGGGGTATAGAGCGCAGATATCGTATTTCGTAGCTTTGCGCTAATAACAAACGAACTAGTCTACAAATGCTACCCATTTCACCTTTGTTCATCATGAATACTTTGTCTATGTCATCTATAACGAGTAATAAGTAATCAGTGCCAGTCACTTAGTAAGCTAAACAATAAGTTAGTTAGCGGATTTGTATCGATCGATAACAAGAAGAAATTTAATAAGTAAGTTTATATGTGAGTTAGGCATATCATTAGACTCAGAAAATTTCAAACGTTACTTCAATCACTGAGTGTTAATTTAGGCCTACAAGTGAATGTAGCCTCTAGCAAATGTTAAAGAAAAAATAATCGAGGTCGCTATTATTACTTAGACTGGATTTTTACCAAACAATCCAAAAGAACTCAACTAGTGATAGAATACATTATAACATTGATGTAAGAAGTGGGATTATTCTGGTGAAAGTGAAATAACTTTGACTAAATTTTAACATTAAACCTAATCATAAAGCAAAAATTAAATTTTGTTATATGATGAAATAATTAAGATATGGACAAGAAGAAAGAGACAGAATAGTTGAAGAATGAGACAGGAAATTAAAAGAAGAGCGAGATGAAAGTTATAGAAAATTTAAAAAAGAACAAGAAGAAAGGCACAAAAAGAGGAAAGAACGAGACAAAAAGTTAAAAGAAGACCAAGAAGATTTTTTTCAAAAAATTAAAAGAATTAAAGGTAAGAGATAGGAATTTAAGGGAGGAGTTAGAGTAAATAGATGCAATATTTAAAGACGAACTATAAATCTAACTGAAGCAAGATCCACGAAGCTGTTGAGGATGTATAGAGGGATTACAAGTTTAAAGATGCGTAGAAAGACACCCACAAAGTCCAGAAAGGTTATGATGACAAAACTGAAAAAGTACAATATCAACAAAGTAGCGAAATGCTGTAATAACAAAATCGAAGAAGTACAAAAAAAATCAATGACAAAATAAAACATTTGGAGAATTATTTGGTAAATGCAAAGATCAAACTAGCCATACCTTTTTCTGCATTTGTCCAAGAATTCCAACCCAAAGCTCTATAATTGAATAGCCCTCCTGAGCTACTCCAGATATGTCACCACCTAATATAATTTTAAAAGTTAGTTGGCCGGTTCATCAACATCACCAAATAAAGAAATCAACAGACTGTGATGGAAAGGTACCATAGGAGGCATATCAGGCTCAGTTTGAGATTATTTCCAAAGTGAACAGTGAACAAAAGCTGTTCATCTCGCTATCCACTTAAAAATACCAACTTTAATGGCATTAAGTAACCTTTCAGCTGAGAGTCGTAACAACTATCAAGCATAGGTGCCTTATCCAACAGGTTCAGAGTGGCACACCAGAAGCAGGTATCCAAAGGAAAGTTATAGAACAAAGTATAGAGGACAGCAGAAACCTTAGTCGAATTTGTGGAGGATGTTAAGCTACTTGCACAATTATATTACCCGGATGCTCCAGGAGAAGTGATAGATTTGTTGGCACTTGACGAATTTATAGATGCTATAACAGATGAGGAGATGAAAATTAAGTTGAAGCAAAGTGAAATTAAAAGAAGACGGACAAAAAACAATATGATATTTACTACAACAGGTGTAAAGAAAATATTAAAGAATGCAAGAGAATGCCTAAATTTTGTCAGGAAATGGGGATATGTAGAGAATTGATGTAAATCATGTAGACTATACTGTGAGTGTTAAGATCCATGAAAGATCCATTGTATTGGAGCACCACTTTTGAGAGTTGCCGTCGATGTGCTTGGTCCTCTGCCATGGAGTAACAGCAGAAATAAATACATTGTGTTTGAGATTAAGAATTTCACCAAACGGCTACAATAATATGCTGTTTCTAACCAGGAAACAAAACCTCTAGCAAGGAAAATTATCAATGGATCAGCTTTGTTTGCATAAATATGTCAGATCCTTGGAATCAAGAAGACTAGGACAGCAGCTCTTCATCTATTTACTGACGGCATGGTTGAGAGATACAACCATACAGTATGAAACCAGTTAGCCATTTATGTGGATGAACATAAGAAAATGTGGGATAAAGATCTTCCACTACTACTTATGAGTTATTGAAGAGCAATACATGAGGTTACGGACAACATGCTATTATTACTTATTTTTGGAAGAGAACTTAACGCATCATTGGACCTTCTGTACTTTCCTACTTACTTCAGCAGAGTCTTATGCAAAATTTATAGAGAGAATAAGGAACACCATTGATGTCATACGTGATTTTACATGGGAAAGACTTAAACCAGCTAGTGATAAAATGAAAAATTGCTATGATGTTAATGTTGATAAGACTGGATTCCACTTAGGTGATATAGTATGGCTGTACAACTCATGCCAAAATAAAAGATGAACTCCAAAGTTAAGCAGGTATTGGAATGGGCCATATATTGTATTGAAAAGAATCAATAATGCCGTTTAGAGAATCCAGAAGGGCAGGCGGCCCAAGCAAAAGGATATCCACCTTTATCATCTTTGGAAGTATGTCAGCAAGAGAATGGCCAACTGGATAATTTCAGAGAAAATTTTGCCTGAACAAGTTAACCTGTTGAAAAGTCTAGGGGTTCATGTTAAGACCACTACGTGAGGATCACAAAAGATAAAACCACAAGTGGATTCACTCGACCATCTACCTAGGGAGAATTTGACCCACTTACCAACTCACCTAAATGATAGAACAATGAGGGACAAGAGGCTATACCCTCTGCATGCCATAAAAGAAAACTACAAAAAAAAAGACTTGGTGAGTGGAAAATTTACTCTATTACTTTGTTTGTGTGTTATGATTGTTCAAGGAACTTTACAATCCAGGAAGGGAAGCATTTTAAGCTACAGTTTAATATTTTAACTTAAATGTTTGTTGATAGAGAGAGAGGGTTTCATGACGTCATCTAGAAATTTCTAGAAGGTTATGAATCTAGCAGGTTCGTGTAGTGAGTAGAAAAAAAGTAATAAGTGAATCACTTTTGAGTTAGTCAGCGAGTTATTGAATTATGTGATTCAATGTACTAAACAATGAGGGCTTGTTATTGAGGACATACAAGTTTATTTGTGAGTTAGGCTTATCATTAGTTTCAGGATTTCTGTTCATCCGTTGTTCGTGAAGTTAGGGCTATACAAACAAGTAGCCTGTGAGACACGTTGAAGAATAGGTAATTTAATTCGTTAGAACACGTTACAACAGCAGTATTTTAGTTGCTAAATTGGGCATGGTTTTCGGACTAATAAACTTGTTATATTATACGTCATTGAAGTCACTTTATATTCTTAGTACTTTCGCTATAGTGACAAATATTTTGATACATTGAAATAATAATCTATTGTAAAAACCATATATAAAAAAAAGAGTGTCCAACCTCGCTTATGCAATGCATAAAGATCCGAGACACCTTTGTAAGTCTGACATCATTAGCAGACCTAAAATTCGTGACAAAAACTATTTTCATTTGATATAAAATGTGTATTGAAGTGGAAAAAAACACAAAAAAACTTGATGAAACGAGCATGAGCCTACCATTCTTACACATGATAATTTATTAAGTAGTTTCTATATTATCAACCCTGTTTCGCGTACTACGTGTAGAAACTTCTTCCAACTTAGGCGTACGGTTCACGTAAAAAGCTCTCCCCACCTACCCCAGCAGTGATGATGAGCTCACACAAAAAATATTTGTTTGTATTAGTGCACTTTGCTATTTGGAATATCAAACAATTCACAAATATTAAAGTTTTCAAGCTTGCACTTGAAACACATTTTCAGAAAAGCGTTATTGATATCTTCTTGTGAATTACAAGAAAATAACGAAAATGTTGAATTGCGTTGGTTCTCATAATGGTTCTAATAATGATCTTAAGGAAACGTTTTAGTACATTTGTTTTAGCGCAAAGATACACAATGGGCTATTTTCTCTGTGTTCACCACTGAGATCGAACCCCCGAATATCAGAGTTATAAACTAGAATGCTTACTGCTGAAATAGTAGGGGGGCTATGTAATACAAGACTAAAATGAATCTTTAATTTTGTGGTTGTGGGCTGTGATTAATTCATTCTAGTCTTTTATCTGTATGAACGGAACAAATAAACTTATCACAAAGGTTACAAAATAAATGTAACACAGCTTATAACACTGAGACCTAGATAAGTTTTGTGCACTCCCTACTATCTCAACTGCTTTAACTGATAAACTGCCACCCCTCCCCTCTTCTCAGTATTGCATGAGTCATCAAAAGGAAATTGCACACGGTAAACGTTGATGTTTAGCGCGAAAGTTCAGTTGTAGCTTGGCGTTTCGTGTAAGAGTAGCGATTGCTGAATAGGAGTATAGATCCTAGTAGGCCGTTCTTTTGTACTAATAGAACATTTAGCCATAATATATAGTATTTGAAGTTAAGCACGAGATTCCGTACCAGGGAACATATATGTAAAATTGTCCTATTAAAGCTTTATCGAGGAAAAAAGTTTTTCAGCGATTGAAAAAGATCCTCAACGATATTCTTATTTGACTTGTCACACGCAGTAAGAAATATTTTCTTTATAATATTAATAGTTTATTTTAATATAATAATTTTGGAGGGTAATGAGAGAGCATGCTTGTTTTTTAGATCAGAATGAATGCTGCTTGATATATATATATATACAATTAATTTATTAGTAATGTTAACTAAAAATAAAATTGCGTAGTACAAGTATACAGTATAGTGTATAGTAATAGAAGTAGTGTATAAATGTCTGAGAATGGGGTGGACTGTTTAACCAAAGCGTGTTGTTTCTGTATGACGACTGTCATTTGTGTAATATTTACACAAAGAAATAAAAGTATATGAACTGATAACCTAACAGCCGTTCCATTGTTTGAATACTAACAACGACAATGTCGAAAATTGAAGTGAAAACTTAAATGACAAGAACTTTGTTTCAACATTCATGTGTATTCACGGCAGGATGGCATAATACTAAGTTAGGTAATGTTTTATAACTTCCTTAGCTATCAAGTAACCACTAAGACTGAAGTCATTTGTAATTCAATTTGAGAAATGTTTTGTCACCTCCAGCTTCCATAAATTGTGTTATTTTGTCTATTACTATATGTCATCTTAACTTGAGAAGTCTACTTTGCATTTGATTTTTTTTTATAGTTATACTTGCTGAATATTTTCTACTCTTAATAAAAATGTGCAGTCAATGTTGCTATTTCAGTTCCGTTATCCAATTGAAAGTTGGGGAAATTTTGTATTGTTAATGTTATGAACGAAGTTTTAAATTTGAGACCCAATTTCCAAAGCTGGCAGAATCTCTTAAGTTATTGTTGGGATTAAGGCCGAAAATACCAACATCAGCAAGAGTACTCATCGAAACAGTGTGTAAAGTGTACTTGCTGGTACATCAGTTTGACTCTTGACAAGATGAGTTACATACTACTACTGTTAAATTTAGTTAAGATCATGAATATGCTTTTTGATTATATTATTACATCAACTGGCTCTGTGTATATATTTAGATATTATTCATTTTAAGTAAGAGGAAGATGAACATAGAATTTAAAGGTAGAAGCACGTGTGTCAGGTAATTCTTGGATCATGTTATAGGAACTCCCGGTAGCTTGACCTTGACCAACATTAAATAACTCTTCACTGTCATAACATAAACATGCCAGTGGATAAATACGATCCTTTGTTCAGTCTTCTGGGAAATGTTATAATAATACATCAGTAGATATGGTCACAGTATTGGGCGTTCAGTGAGGTTTTTGCCAATGACAGTTGACTCCTCCCACATTTTTTTGACCTGTAATGTAAGAATTGAATAATCCAAAGTGCACTTGTTCGTGCATCGGTCTCGGTTACAATTCTGAACAAAGCTTTCTCTCAACTACAATTGTTTTAGAAACTTAAGGACGCGCGCGCGAACACACTAAATTTCTTAACAGTGAAAATCACCATACGAATCGAACACTTATCGTTATAAACGATATTTCATATGCTTCTGCATGGTTGGGGTGGCTGAATAGTACATCTACACTTAAACTACTGCACCTAAGACAGTACTAAGAAGTTTAGAATTAATTCATATTACCGTATGTTTTAATTCTGACCTAATCATAACGGCTATAGAAATCTTAAAACAAATATCTTAGACTTGAATTTCTTTTTAATAATTATTATGTAGGTTCCACAACCATTTGTTATCTTGCAAGTTTTAGGATTTCGGAGATGTAATTTTTTTATTTATGTTTGGTTCAACAAATATTTCTAGTCTAATGGACGTAGCGTGTTTATATGCATCTGTCTATCTATCTATGTATGTGACTGAAATAATAAATACAATGTTTCGTCGTCTACTGAACGGCACCACAACCAAAATCCATGAAAAATATTTCACACTTTGGGTATTCAAGATTCAGAAAATTGGAAAATAACTGTGGTATGTGTAACAACCATTTCTGTATAATAGAACACAATTTTAAAAGTACTCTCCTCACAACAGAACACAAATTTCACTAGGACTATACGTGAGGGTTTGATTATATCTTCATTGATGTAATTATGTTAATATAAAACAAAATAATGTAGTTCTTTAAAAAAAACTTTTTTCAATAAACTGTACTACTTTTAATACATAAAACATTACAGTTTATATCAAGACAATCCGAACATTTTTTCCTGTGCAGTTCTCCCCAAAAAAACTACTTTTTGTTGAAAATGTTAATTTTTTTTCTCTCTTTTTCAATGAGGTAGGAATATAACGATTAGTAATTACTAGAACAAACAGTCGCTTTTGGGCGACGTTTCTGCTGGTACTTGAAATTTATGCTTGCTTTTATGGTTAATAATATGTTTAATGGTTTGCTGAAGCCAAAGGATTAATAATTTGGCATGCTAGTATATATTTATAGTTAGTGTTTTGGGATAAATTATTCAAGGCTTACGTGTATATATAATTGAAACTTCAGGCATTTATAAATTTTTGATTGAGCTACATAGATAGTGCTAATAAAACAACCATGTTTATCACACATTAAAAGACATAAATTGAGCATACATATTTAATTACAATATAATACGCTCTCTGTTTCAGCCTACATCCAAAGCTCATAATACAAGTAAAAATTAGATTCTGTAATTAGAGGTTAACTAAAATAACTCATTGTCACATTGTATGTGAAAAACAGGTGGGTTGTATTTACTACAGACGCTTTGTAAATTTATTCATGAACGATAAGTATTGTGTGGACAGTAAAGTTCAAAACCCACTTGATAAAGGTTACTCGTCAAGGATGTTTAAGACACCAAGATTAGGTTTCCGTTCACCTGAATGGAACATTCCCTTCTCGTGAATTTTTTTCTAGATGTTTCACGACTCGTTACTGTAATGCGTTCAATTGATATTCTAAATTTTCGGTAGAAAGTATAAAAATGTTTTAAGTGTGATATTGTATACAGTGCTGGATTTAGGCATAAGCTAAACAAGCTACAGCTTAGGGCCTCACAAAATTTAAGGTTTTTTTTTTTTTTGCCTTTAAAATGTTATGTGGCTTTTTATGTGTACTCTAGTTTTTAAAATGGCTTGTTTTAAAAATTACATTTAAATATTGTTTCTAGTGTATATTATAACCTGAGAGATCAAGCCAGCCAAATGATAAATATGTAAAATCATAAATAATAATTACCGTTAATCTGGTGCACAATTAAATGTTTTTAATTGTGTACCAATTTAACGTTGAATATTATTTATGATTTTAACTTTATACACAAGTGCCAAAATACTATAATGATAAATATGTAATCAGTAAATGCATTCATTTGAAAATAATTTGTATTTTTCACTTTTAATACCTTGTTATTAAATAATTAAAAGGCATCTATATGTTTTTATTTTTTCATTTTTATTGTGGCGACCCAAGGTCCTGTTTTGGTATGCACCTTTGTGAGACCTTCTGGTGTAACTTTTTAACAAGGGGTCTCCAAGCTTTATATAGCTTAGGGCCTCACCAAGTCTAAATATGTACATTTGTACATCCATCCTGTATAGGCATTGGTTGGAAAAATAACTTCGCTTTATTGGAGTGAAATACGAATATGTTAACTTTAAACCAATTCGACCTTAAGCCTATTTCTAATTAACCTGGTGTAATTGTGCATATAGGTGTTTTTCAGGTCATACGTAACCTTGAACAAACGTGCAGGACTCGCATAAGATTACTAATCGTACATAGTGGTAAAGGCTGCGGAGGAGGAGGGGGGGGGGGATGTGAAGCGTTCCTAGAATTACATACCTCGAAAAAGAAAACATGCGCAAGTGGCAAGCGAAAATGAATGTCCTAACTAAGTTATTCACGTGGTTTATTCCACGTTTGTCAGGATTTGTGCTTTTATATAATGCACGTTTTGTGTAACTGATAGTTGTCACTAGTTGCACATTAACCTTTTTTGGTATCACTTCTGTAAAGATGCTTTAAAGTGCGTCATACAGATGTAGTTTAGGTCTTGTGTAGCTCCGGAAGTCACGTCATCACGTAGTTTCTCAGCACTGTGTTGCACATACTTCTCCATATTGGGTTTGCCGAACTCGTAGCTTTGTATAGTTAGGAGAATTTAGCCTCTTTTGATATGCCCTGTCCTATTGGTGTTTCTTCCTTTCACCGTAGTTGCGAGATTCGTGGGCGGACGGAGAGGTGGGAGTGGCCAAAGCTACTTTTAATGGGAAGAAATTGCTCAGATTTGTTTAAATTAGATTCAACTAACTTTTTAATACACAAATCGGGGTATGTTTATGTTACTGATGTTTGAATGTGCTGGGAATTTGACCGAATTAAATTTTTTTATATTGATTTCACAGTTTATATTCGATATTTTTTTGCCTGTTATGACTCATTTTGAAGAACTCGTAAAAAAATAGAGTAAAATAACTCATTCTCTATAGAATACACATGGGCCCGGCAGTGAGGTTAATAGCAATATTATAAGCCTTTTTATGTTTTTTTGTGACTTTAATATTATTAGGGGATTTTGTAACTAACAGTCCTGGACTTGCAAATAAGTTCATGTATAACCAATAGGCGAGTTAAATTTCTTTGAAAGAAATGGTTGGTTCGAAAAATATCTAATTCCAGGGTTAAAAAGAAATCAACTCCAGTAAAATGTTTTAATTATGAAAGCGGAAATTGACATCTCTACATTACACCTTAGATTGTTATCAGTATTGTATTTGTACATGTTTATTCAACTCGAGTGTATGTCAAAAGAACCTGTGCTAAAATACATTGTATTCGATTATAAATACTTATAATTACTACTAATAAGTGCAATATAAAAGGGAAGATTTACCTAACGTTGTAGACTTCACAAAATGAATGTAGTGAAGTAGTAAATTGAGTGTAATTATGAACTTTGTAAAGTTATCACTCGTACTGGTTTGTATTGAATTAGTTAATAAAACTCTTGGACCCAGTTCCTTGACAGAACTAGTACACACCCAGCTATATCACATTTCAGTAAAAACCTAATGGGAAGTCAAAATGTAAAGCTCTCGTGATTATAAATTAACTTCATCTTTCAGTTGTTTTTATATTATTGATATTACCTGATTAGGATCTTTACTAGTATATCAGTTGTCTTCTGATGTATAGTGTCTCGCTGAGTAAATATGTTAACTGTTACCTTATATAGGATCTTCACTAGTTTATTAGTTGTCTTCTGATGTTTTAGTGTCTCACTGAGTAAATATGTTAACTGTTACCTTATCTAGAATATTCACTAGTTCATTAGTTGTCTGCTGATGTAGTGTCTCACTTAGTAAATATTTTAACTGTAACCTTATCTAGAATCTTCACTAGTTTATTAGTTGTCTTCTGATGTTTAGTGTCTTATTGAGTGAATGAATATTTTATTAACTGTTACCTGAACTAGGATCTTCACTAGTAAATTAACATTTTATGTTCGTTATATTCATTGAGACGATGTTTGAGTTACGTTTAGTGTGATCAATATTTTTATTACAACCACACAATTTCATATATATTTCATCTTTAGTATTAGGAAGTACTTTTAATTTTGTTATATGGTTTGAATATAGGAATGAAATAGTTTGCTCAACGTACTGGGGATTTGGCTGGTTACACCTTTATATATGGTAACAGTACTGCATTTTCTTATCATACTGTTTAATCTAGCACATTGCTTACTAAAATTTGAGAAATTTTCCGTGGTATACGTACTTTCCATGATGGCAACATTAGAAACCCTGTCATTACCAACGCTTTTTATGTAATGAAATTTATTTTTCAGATTATATCGAAAAAGTTTTTAATGCTGTTAAGCATGAAAAGCTGCTAGTTTTTGAGAAGAAGGGTGATCTTTCATGTCACGGCGTGGAGACCGAATATGGTTCTGATACAGTTGTAGAAATACCACTATTAATTTAAACATTTCGTTTCAACGCTATATCTTGGAATCGATATCTAATCATAGTTTTAATTTTACTGCCCTTGGTTTCGTTCAAAGTTAGATTCAATGCTAGTTACAACATCTTTTATAGGTAAACTTTGTGGAGCTTGTAAGATTTAAACTTAACTTCAATACCTTAACTTGAGTGTCAATAAGACTGATATTACTTATTAATAACATCAATTGCATAGTTTATTACTTCAGAAATGTACTTTTTCTTAGGGTTACGCAAAGGTTTGAAAACTTAATATCCAGTTATTTACTGTACTTTTAACTTTCTATTTAATTTCTCCTCAAACAGTAATTCTCATTCCAAAGTTTACTGAAATCATCATCAATTCAATACATTCTTTAATATGTTGAAGATTTCTTCCATGGAGAGTAGCCATCTTTCTTTTTGATTATATGTGATGATGAAAGTTGGAATAAATAAACTGTCTACACGTGACTACAAATTTCAATTGTGTTAACTTGGGTTGTAGGTTTCTCTGCTGTCGCAATATTTCTCTGAATGTCCCGTTGTTAGGCTTTATGGAAATTCAATCAAGGCTTACTTGTGTAAAAAGGTTTAAAACCTAAAGGAAGAAAAACGTTAAATGTACAATAAGAACATTATTAGGCCTACGGCAAACATTGTGCACAAATAGGAACATTATTAGGCCTACGGCAGACGTTGATACTACATATTTCGGCAGCTTTACGCTGCTGTCATTAGAGTTGAAATGTACATAAGATGTTAATTTGTCCACTTGTTGAACACTGTCGTAACAGAACATTCAATAGAATGGCATGAAACAACACTTTTTAAAAAAAATAAACTTAATACTCAAAGTGAGTTGAATATCAAACAATCAATAGAAATGTTGTGTTCCAGATTAAATAGTTATTTACTAAATACAGATGAAAGGTTAGCTGGTGTTAACGAACAGCTTTGGAAAGAAATATTGATTTCTTACGTGTAACATTTATAATACTTTTTTTTATAAAGTTTAAAGTGAATTAAACCTCTTTATAAAGCTACCCGTTTGTCGTGTATGCTTTACTCCTGATGATGGTAGCGAAAAGCTGCCGAAACATGAACTGCTTTTAATGTCTGCCGTCGGGTAAATAGTTTTTATTTTTCCTTATAAACGTTGTTCCTGCTTTTAACTTTGAACTAGTTGTCAGATGTTTAGTTCTAATGTTTATCTTACTGGGTAAAGCGTTTATAGCTTTATTACCTGATCTTTGATCTTCTCCACAAATTGACAGGTTGTCAGAAGTTTAGTAGTAATGCTTTAGTGTCTTACTGGGTAATTTTTTCTCTTATTTTAAAGTTAGATTTTTCAGCACAAGCTGAGGTATCTGTCCTTTGTCGGGTTATGAACTTCAAATGTGGGGGTGGATGCTATGATAACACACAAATCCTAACTTTCACAATTTATTTATAACGTTTTACAGTATTCGTTATTGCCTCACCAAAAGTTTTATATAATCTTTTATAAGTCAATTTATATATACTTAAAACATGGTATACACTGTACGATGGTCAGGGTGACTTTGAAGGAAGAGGTAATGGTCAAAGTAGGGGTACTTTCTGTTACCCGCTTTCAACAACTAGCTCTTAATGTCCTTCCATGGTGTTTTACGTGATTAGTTAATAATGATCACGGGTCAAAGTTGGAAGTGGATATAACTGAAGAAACGGCTCTTCACATCAGCCTTATGGTAACTGTTGGAGTAGAAAGTTAAGCTCAGTTCATGTAGTATTCCAATAGTAGCGGTCTTTCTTTTTCACTGCATTCTTTCTGGTCCCCCAGTGGCACAGCGACATGTCTCCGGATTTATCACGCTAGAAACAGGGTTTCGATAGCCCATTGTTTAGCTCTGTGCTTAACTACAAACAAACAAACACAAAAAGCATTTCTTCTGAAATATATGACATTTGTGTGCCCTGTCCCAAACTGTGTAGAAAATTTGTTTTTTTTATATAAGGTCGTGGCGCCACCTATGAATATAACTATCGTTAACTTGCGTCAAAGATGATAAACGCTCAATAACAGCAACAATGAGGGAGGGTTGAACCCCTTTAACATGCCCCTTGTTCAACACTTATGGGGGTGATATATTTTTTTAAAGTTCCAAATCTAAATGACAATGCTCTAAAGTGAGATGTACATATGCTCATAGCAGAGAAACAGTTAATACTTATCGTACAGTTCCAAGCCACATACTGTATCATTTTAGAAACTGCTCTGAGTGGTTATTAATTACTTGTCAGTATTTTAAAGCAAGTACCTACGGTGCTTTCTACAAGGAAAATTAGAAGTACTGTCAAAATAAAAACGTCTAATGACTATCATAGCGACTATTCAAATTAATGGTAGAAGCTTTTCTGAGGATAAACTTAGAAGTCAATCAAACAAGGTGTTTCATGGAACGATATTGAGCAAAACTAATATCATCTTTAACCCTCAAATTACCCACTTTTTGTATAATGTTCAATACCGATAGTTCACATATTGCAGTAAAGTGATTTTTGCTTTTACAACACTCGGAGTAAAGTACTGGTCAAATATTTGGGTGAAATGACTAATTTTCCATGTAACATATGTAGTGAATTCCAACAATAATTAGTGGGATTATTATTATTATTGTATATGGAGCTCTTGTTATTAAGTATATTGTAAGCATCTTGATAACTTAGAAACATACTTAAAAACAGATGGGGGTTACGAAATTGAGGAAAACAAGAATTGTACGTTTCACGAATGTTTATTACGACTATGGTTTCGCCAGTAAAGACATCATCAGGTAAAGATGGGTTTCATATCTCCCACCCCCACCCCATCGATATAATTCTAGAGTTAAAAGTTTCAATCTGTAATTATCTATAGATTATATTTTTCCGCACGTGATATATGTAATACATTTGTTTTGTGTATCTTAAGTTTGTTTACAAATGTGCTTGCATGCTGTTCACATGGACACTATTCAAAATATTTTTTTTAATATTTGATTTATTGTAATACTTTTGTAAGGAATCGCATCATATGATCGTAGATGAAACAAGGTTTTTTATTAAAATTAGAGCTAACTGATGACATATTAATCTTTGGCTAACAAATTAGGCCTAGCAAAGTGAATAACTACGGGATGTAATGTAATTTACCCGTATTGTTTGAATACAGTATATTGAAAGCTATTTTTAATGGTATATTCTGTTTTAATATAGTATCATTTTAGGTTTATCATTTATTCTGTAAATTTACAGTTTAGTATGTGTGGTCAAGAAAATCGGTAAGTTTGTTCTATCTGCCTTGCGGAAATTGGCTGTAATGCTGAACGTTGTGCAATAATGTAGACAACAGTGTCCTTCAAAGGAAGATCAGGTAGGATCCTTAGGTTACGGTCTCATCTATGCTTGAATGGTAATGATCGGTCATATAGTGCTCGGTAGTAGCTCTGGGTAAATCCGAGATAACCTGCGAAGTAAGGAACATTGAATTTTAAAGTCTTGTAGATGATTTCGGTATGATCAGTTAATATATGCAATGTGTTAGAAGCGACCATCCGGTATCCGTAAAGCAAATACAAACACCGTGTTTGTGAGAAATATAGATTATATACTTGTATTTTGCATTGTCCAATCTGCTTCGTTCTCAAAAACTAGGAGATTAAAGTAACAAATATCATGTTGAATCTATCCCAGTGCTTTATGGTAAACTCAGTTTTACCTTGATAGACCACAGTATAATATATACTGAAGAACAACCGTTAAATAGCTAAACAAATATAATGCAAGAACAACAATAACTTAAAACGGGAACAAGATGAACAAAGCTTTAAAAATATGCCATAAAAGTTAATTCCGAAGCCTGACATTGTCATAGCATAAACATATATAGTTAGGGAACATAATAATAATTTTAATTCTGCGAAATGTTTCGTCATGTGATCTGAATTTCATGTTAAGCGGATGTAATACATAATTAAGTTTATTTCCTGTTGACCAGCAACAGCCGGATATATTAGCTGTACTGGACTTTGCTGTAAAGCCAAAATATGATTAATTACCGAAATTTTATTGAAATATGTTTAAATGTATAAGTAGTTGACCATCATATCTCTAGAAGTAACTGATCTGATGGATATTATCTCGGAATCATCATTCACTGTTATATGTTACATACTGTTGCATGTGGTTAATTAAAACTTTCACTCCGCCTTTAAGAAAAGACCAATATGTAGGACAAGAACCCTACCCTGTTAGGGTTACGACCCAATCCTGGTACTAATCATATGGGTTAACGACCCCCTGCGCTAAATTTAATTTTTTAGCCATCCACGTTTCTCTTATTTGCGGTCTAATTTATGACACGTGTCTTCACCTAGTTTGATTGAACGAGTCACTGGCCTGATATGTCGAAGTTTTAGCTATTTGCACAAGCCAGTGCATATAAAATTTCATCATTAATTAGGAACCGAGGTATATTTTGCCATCATGTGGTGGTGTGTGCGTATGGTGTTTTTGTTTTTCATTTCCAGCAGATGTAATAAATGTGCCAATGTTTGAAATATTTTGTTCTAATGCGTTGATTTAGTGGTATTGCATGAAATGGTTGAGGGATAAAGTGTATATCGATCTTATTAGTAACCTTTGTTGTTGTTTTATTTTTTCGAAAATTTGTGACATTCACGTTAAAAAGTTGTTTGTCTACTTTTCATGATCATCACGTAATTGTAAAATAGTAAGATAGTGTTTACTTTTTCAACATTTTGTGATTGGCGCAATAAATTGCAATTTCGAGTATACTCTGTGATGTTATGAAAAAAGTACACAAACTTGAAACAAAGACTGTTTCCCCAGAGGAACTGTAATAAAGACCATTTGAATTCAGCACCATTGCAACTACAGAAATTGACCACCAAAATAAAGAATATTTCGTCAGAGGGCATCCCAATTGAATTTCTTAAGTGTAAAAGTAGAAAATCTGGGGCAAAAATAACATGGAAGTCAACTTCTTACTTTTGAAATAAGAATCTTAGTATAGAAGTTGTTTTAGAAATCTACAGGGAAATTTACAAAGTGAGTAGCATTTATTTCTTAATGTGTTAATTTCTGTTGGGTCTGTATGGAGCTGTAATGATAGTCCATGTATGTAGCAATGGGCTCCAATGGTCTAATGGAATTCATATAGCTGTTATATGAAAGGTCCTGAAACAAGTTTAACATTTTTTAGATAGTTTGGCGTTGTATGTGATACTAAAACGTTTTGGACTATATAGTTGTTTTTTTTTGTATATTCAGCTTTCAGTGTTAAGATGTCCAGCCCCAAGAAAGAAGAACTGCCAAAGGTTTCTCCTGCCATCAAGGATGAATTAGTTCATTTTGATTCTACAAAAATGAAGCCTACCAAAACTGAGGAGAAGTTAATACTCCCAACCAAAGAAGGTAAACATGGGTCTCGCTGTTAATTATCTAGCTTTAATGTTTATCAGGCCAACCTTCCTTAAAAAGGTGGATTTATCGCATACATTTTCAACAATAAACCAAACCGAGTAAAATGAATATGAACTTAGTGATTCAGTTTCATATCTTATAGCTTGATTCGTTTTCAGAATGAATTAGGGCTGGGCGAACAGTGTAATTTGCTTATTAATTTATTGTCGGACTCATTATTCGATTACTCTTGTATGACAGGGTCAACACAATCCGCTAGGGGCGCTGTGATCGGTACAGTTACATTTTCTGTCCACCATATTGTGACAATTCATATAAGTAGTTCTTGAGAGCGTAGTGGACCTACCGGTATATGAAATCGGTATTGCCTGGCAAATTTAGCGTTGTATTCCCAAATACAATTTTGTTTCTTTTCATACAGTGATTAAGTGATCTTGTATTATCGTATGCAGTTACACAACATAATTTTATTTAAAATATAGTAGTCTTTGTAAAGACTGAAAGATGAAACGGGAGAAATCCCATCAGTACCTCTAGTGGCCACCCCAATCGACTGATGTATAATAAGAGATGAAACTGAAGAAATCCCATCAGTACCTCTAGTGACCAACCCAATTGACTGATGTATAATAAAAGATGAAACTGGAGAAACCCCATCAGTACCTCTAGTGGCCACCCCAATTGACTGATGTATAATAAAAGATGAAACTGGAGAAATCCCATCAGTACCTCTAGTGGCCACCCCAATCGACTGATGTATAATAAGAGATGAAACTGAAGAAATCCCATCAGTACCTCTAGTGGCCAACCCAATTGACTGATGTATAATAAAAGATGAAACTGGAGAAATCCCATCAGTACCTCTAGTGGCCACCCCCACTGACTGATATATTTAGCCAACTCTGGAGCTATTAAATCTATGCATTTAAAAAAAAAAAAAACTTCTTAACCCCCCCCCCCCCCCCCCCCCCC
>NW_013668163.1:93206-94756 GCF_000517525.1 Limulus polyphemus
TAAAAACTTAAAACTTAACCCCCCCCCCCCTCCCCTCCCCTGGAATAATTCGTTGTTGAATAAACCATCTTTGACAGGGCCCAAAAGCAAAAGCTTAGGAGGAGGTAGAGAACAAACAAACTTGTTTCGAATTATAGTTGGATTTAGTAAGGCCCCTACAAGTGAGACTAATATTCCTATTCCCAACTTTCACAATTTCAAACTACTATTCATTTTATACGATAGGCATTTTCAATTAAAACAATTTGGGATTAAGTTGCTTTTTTTAGCCGCGGCATAGATGCTCATAAAATGGGCTTTTTTTTTTTCAGTTACAAACTTTTAGCTCATAGCTCCATTTCTTGACCGATTTGAGATCTAGTTACAGCCGCAGCTGTTGAGGATGCCCTCTTATTAAAAATCTAACAGTTTCACGTGAAAATATACAACGTAGTACAAATTCTTAACGAGTTGAAAATACGATTACCGTTCCGTGAGTTTCTCACTACAAATTTTCACAAACCTACTAAACCTACTGAATGTTTTTCATTTTCTGTATAAAAAAAATTATTAAAATTTACATACCATTCTCAGGTTTGTGTATTGTACGTTACACTTGTAGATGGCCTTTAAAAAGTGTTCACCAGTGTATTGAGGGGTGTTGCATGACCAACCAGAATCGGAGTATCACGTAGAATGGGTCGGGAAAAAATTACCGACGCATATTATGTATTGCTCATCATAGTCTGAAATATCTCTTATAACAAACTAAGAGACTCTTATAAACACCTAACTTGGGTTTTCGAGATTTTCAAAAGCTATTAAGACCTTCAGTTTAGCCAAAAAACATAGCTAAAGTAGAGAACTGGTAAGTAGCGTAACAACCAAATGTTCTACTGATTATTCTTATTCTGACGTTAGAAGGGCTAGCTCAGCAATGCTTGAAGTTGTTGCGATGATTTACATCAAAATGTTGCATTTTAACTTGGGGAGTGCAGAAGCGGTATAACGTTTCAATGACTTCAACATATGATGTACATCAAGACAACTCGTCACACCAGGCTAAAACTGCTATTCATTAATATTGATTTTTTTTTAAAAAGAGGAGAACAAGTAATAAAAAAAAATAAGGATGATGTAGGGATGGCAGTGCCAAAAAGTACAGAAATAAGATGGGGAATGAATACACAAACCATACAAAAGAAATCCCTACATAAGTAGCCAGTGAGTCGATGTTACAAGCGTGTGTGAATTAATCATTGTAAGATATTGTAGCAGTATTCTGTTTAAATGTTTTTATTCAAACTTCAATTCATGCAAACGAAAGAAATTCAACAATTAGTTGTGGACAAAAGTTGGAAATATTTGGCTACTTATGTAGGGATTTTTGTGTATTCATCCCTATCCTTGTTTCTCTACTTTTTTGACATTGCCGTCCCTACATCATCCTTATTGTTATTTTTTGTCAAAAAAAAATTATTACTTCTAAAGTTGTTACAGAAAACTGGGATGTTTATATTCAATAAACTAATTCTTTATTAAAAATAATTACTGGTAAAGAAATGAGTATA
>NW_013668163.1:94967-116176 GCF_000517525.1 Limulus polyphemus
CTACTTTTTAACATTGCCATCCCTACATCATCCTTATTGTTATTTTTTGTCAAAAAAAAAATATTACTTCTAAAGTTGTTACGGAAAACTGGGATGTTTATATTCAATAAACTAATTCTTTATTAAAAATAATTACTGTTAAAGAAATGAGTATAGCACTGGTACAGAGAACTGGGATATTTGACTTTAATACATCATTACTTAATAAATAATCCATTAAACGCAACTGTCCTTATATTTCATGCTGTAAAACTAGTAAAGTGTATGATATGAAAACATTTTTATTGATCTTAGTAAAACGTTTATCGTCTGGCAAGGACACTAGTGATGATACTAAATGACCTCTTTGCAGAGATTATAATGGTTTACAAGGTGTAAATCAAGTATTATATGAAATATTACACGGACACGCCAAAAAATAAAAAAATAATTGCCGACCTTTTAGAATTTATTATAATTCCATCATCAGCATAGAAAACTTAAAATAATTAACAACTTCATAAAAAAACTAAGTTTACTAAGTTTTTAAAGTTGAATTTTAGAAAAAAAACACAAAAATATTTTATGTTTGCATTTTACAGTACAAGTTGTATTAAAGTATAAGAGCACAAGGGCTGAGAAATTAATAAATCAAAGAACATTACGGAATTGTTTATGATGTCAACCATAAACATTTCCCCTTTCAGCGCTTCCTGGCTAGCTAGTTAGTCTTAATTAAATAGAAGTCATGTACATGTAAATAGTTTAACGACTTTAACACTATTTCGTACTACTGGTATTATTTGTCCATACATAATAAATTGTTAGATGTTACTATTTTTTATTATTATTAAAGCAGTTCTGACCTAAGTAACTCTGGTTATGTTTGTAGCTTCATGATGTTAGCAAAAGACGTAGGTTCAAGAAGTCTTGATACAAATTAATAAACCTATAACCGGAGTGCTTTCGAAAGGTGGGCAAACTGAAGAAGAAAGGCCTGCCTTTCGAAAGCGCTCGGGTTGTAGGGTTTTTATTCATTTCTATGTTTGTAGCTTGTAATTAGTCCAGTTTTACAGAAATTTCGCTATTGTGAGTGAACGCATTTTCCTCAAAAGTTTTATATTTGAGGCGTAATTCCATGACTGGAGAGCAATTTTGAAAAATTGCTTTTATGCAAGCAATTTACACACACAAAGCGAAAAGTATAATTATACATGTAGTTAAAAGTTTTAGTAATTAAGTTATTCTGTCGCGTTTATGTATATAATATTACCTTCCATATACTTGTAGTTCTAAAAGTAATAGAAATTTTTTGTTGTGTTAAGAACTGAATGTAGACTGGTGTAAATCCAGAGGTATGGAATCGTATTATCTTGACATGAAACTACACAAGGCTAGTACTTATAAACTCTCAAGTGAAATTTACAACATTGCTACTGGATACACGTGTACAAAGGGGTTATAAATTAAACTTTAACCAAGTGTGGAACATTTAGAAAATGTTTTTGCACTATTTAACCACAGTATTTCAGATTAATTGTATAGAGACCGCTGAAGTAATATTAGTGCGAAAGAAACAAATTGAAATACATTACAGAAAACGAAAGCAAAACAAAATTTTTAGACGGGTATTAAGAACAACTATTTTGTTGTTGCTCCTGGTTAGGTAATTATAATGAGATATAACGTTCAGATGCTTAATTCATATAATAACGTACACAAATAGTGAAAGACGTACTAGTGACGTTATGTGATAATTTTTAATAGCATTTTTTGACATGTTGAATAACCTAATAAAAGTAAAACGCACGCTAGCACACATCCATAGGCGTGTATGGTAATTTCATTTCCTCTCGTAATGAAAATAAGAACTATAGTCAAAACACTGTTGATTTAATGTTATTTTTGCTAAATCTTGTAATGATTGATGATAAAATCATGTACGGTAAATGGCGCGAAATTTCGAATTGTGCCAGGCGATTTACTGTTTTTCTAATTAATCAGTTGTCGAAGATGAGGTGTAGAAAACGTATAAAAGCCATGTTACTACATTGTCTGAAGCATTACTTGGCCTGTACTACGTGATTGTATGTCCAAGTTACCTGTCACACAAAACAAAGTCTTCAATGGAACAGGTCATCAACTATGAAGGCCATCAGGACAACACTTTATATATCACATTTTCAGGGTGTTGTTTGGCATTGGATTAGCATTTGAAAATAATGAAAACAAGAGACATCAGAGAGATTGTATTCTCCATCCTCGCTGCTCCTTTGCATTTATATTGGATAACGTCAAATTTCACCTTCAAAAACTCAAATCTTTCTCAGATCCAGAATGATCAATGATCCGGATAATTTTTTGTGGTGTGATGAGGAGTCTCAACCTTAATGTGGCCATGAAATATGGTATAAATATGATCACACTTTACAGAATTACTAACCTATCTCGCCGTTATATATAAAAAGCTTCAAAGTTAATCAGATGTGTATCTGAACCAAATTTGGGGTGGAATGTCCCATCTGGTCTACAATTTTCGTGTACAATAGTCTGTTTGGTTTTGAGATATTCACACACACACAATAACCTCGCACCCCGTGGGTGAGGGTAACAATGTAGAGCTAGACATTTAAATGCTATATTAAAAAAAAAACAACTACTGTTGCTACCCAAGTAACATAACACCTATCACACGGAAAATGTTAAGTGTAATATGTAAAGTTTCAGAATAAGTTATTTTACTAAATCGATCCTAAGTATGTAACTGAGATATACAGGAATATTTTTACCATAATTATTCTTAGTGCCCTTATATACTTACAATGGAACAAAATTTTTCTTTTAAGTAATGTATCAAATATTGAGCTTTAGCTCTAGCAACATTCCTTACATTAATATTACTATTCACACACTGGCTGGATTTGTGCCCCAACAAATAATCCTCTTTAGCTGAAAGATTGTAATATTCTTCTTGTAAATTATAATGGTTCTTGAGCTAATAACAAAAGTTTCTCATTAAAGTAGTTCAGAGTAGAGATAGGATTCAGCAATGTAAATGTGACTGTTTTATGTATACATATTTTGCACAAATTTTAGCTCCATGGCTATAGGTAGGGCTCATGCTCCCAAGACATCCCCTTCGTTGTGGGCATGTCCTAAGTAATGTAACACTGGTTATGTTCGTAGTAAGTAATGGATGTAATAAGTTAAGACTACACTGTTTAGTCCACACGGAAGTAAAATTAACAATAGGCATTACTGTTGCTTAACCAACAGACACAACCTCACGTGTAAGTTGTGTACACGTAGAATGCAGGCAGTATGCATAATGTTACACCAATGGAAGTAATACTAGCTATCGTGTGAGTTCAGTTGACATGTGTTTGAAACTGAGCAAATCTGAGAAATGGAAAAGCTACTAAGGCAATTTGCTGTCTTCCATAATTGACTGCTGATAAGAGTTGGTGGTGGGTGCTGCCATCTGGTTGGCCTTCTTCTGGTCAGCACCTCAAAATTAGAAACAGTGGCATATAGCCATAGATTTGTCATTACACAAAAACAAATATAGTGCCTTCTCAACTGAAAGGGCACAATGTTTGGTGGCAATGGGAATTATACCAGAGACCCTCTAATAACAAGGACCCCCCCCCCCCCCATAATCACCAGGCCATGGCAGCTCAAACACTAATAAAAGGAAACAGTAATTTGAATTAGTGAATTATTTTCATAAAATCAATCTATGTAATCGATGTTATAGGTAACAGACAGCTATGAAATCTCAAGCTATCAATGGAAGATACAGAATAGAAGCAATGGTGCAAAAGTACATTTTATTTCAATTTATACAGTTGATGCAAGTTTAATACACTTGTGTGTAACTGAAGATCTTTTTAGTGTATTAAACAGTAAATGTGTACACCATACAAGTTGTTCCTCAAAGATTAGTCTTAAATGGTAATCGTACAAGACTTAACATTTGACAGATCTAAGAAACCTTAAAGAAACTAATTTTATTAATTTTTTTTTTGGTTTGAATTTTTTTTTTGTTGAACCCATATATTCTGCTATATACTTTTTTTTATGCTACAGTAAATCATGGTAGCTGCACTGTTTTTTAATATTTAATATTGCAAAATATATAAAGTGAGGCCTTTTTTTTCCCCTACTGCATAGGATATTTACTTTCATCTTAGTTCCAATAAAAGGATCATAAAAGAGAAATATTACTCAGTAATAATCATGTATATTAGTAAACTCATTTTGTCCCAAAACACCATTGATTTTAATTGGATTAGTTTGATTCACATATACACTTTGTCCTCTTGAAAGAATTATGGATATTAAAAAAAATAAATTCAAATATGGTAGGAATACTTGCACAGCAGTTTTTCTACCCAACACACAAATATGCAGTAAAGCTCCATTTCTCAGGTTTCAGTGACAGAGCACAAATGCAAAGCTCAGTCTATCTTGTATACATGCAATAGTTCATGGTATCTGAAATGTTCAGCTCACTAAGAACACTAAACTACTTGGAATGACAACCTGGATTCTTCTAAACTGATATTCTGAATGAAATTCTTTAAAGTGTTTACAAATCAACTTCTTCTGTCCAAAACATTTGTTCAAATAAGAGCGAAGGTGTGGTATTCTCTGGTGCATTGATTTCCCTTAGGAGTAATCTGATAGGATCTGGAGAGTAACCAGAAAATCTTATTTTACAGAAAGTAAATTTGAATTCTCAATGTTTGAAGAACAAAATGGATTTGGATACAGTAAGTAACATAATGAATAATCTTTATTCACAAAGCAAAACATAATCAAAGTTTAACAAGTGTGTATTTGTGCACTAGGAACAGCACATGTACTGGAGATGTGCAATACTGTTAACTCTGAAGAACTTTAGAACTATGTGCAGAAATGTTCCAGACTGAGAAAACATAGCATTATATAAGGAAAACAATAATGCTATTCTTCTCAGGGTGCATGTGCTATCCACATTAACATTGGTCATTCCATTTGAAAAATAAGGGAGGTTGTATCATCAATGTATCATCTGACCCTCCAGTGAGAAAGAAAATTATTATTTCAAGGTACATTCAATTTTGCAGAAATCTTTCCCAAGTGAAGGTGCACGTGATAACTATAGACATGTTGCTGAACAAAAGGTGGCTATGGTGAAAAAAAAATTGGCCATATTCCTTGACCAACTATCTATAGTAAAAACTACATAATGTATGCATTAATCTTACTATAATAGATGTAGTGTGTATGTCAGTATCTATGTATGTAACGAAAACTCCCACACCATCTATTGAATGGTACCACAAACAAAAATCCATAAAAAAAACTCACAATTTGGGTATTCAAGATTCAGACAATTAGAAAAATGACTGTGGTACGTGTAAAACCATTTCTCTATAATAGAACAGAATTTTAAATAAAAGTATTCTCCTCATAACAAGAACATGACTTTCACTATGACTGTACATGAGGGTTTGATTATCTCATTATTGATGTAATTTTTAAATTTATTACTGAGAAACTGGAGTTCTTAAAATAACAAAAAAAACTTATTTTCAATAAATGGTACCACTTTTAATATATTAAAACATTACAGTTTATCAGGGAAATGTATGAACATTTTGAGCTCTGTACATTGAATCAGTTTGCAATGAGCTGTGTCTGACTAAAGAGCACAATCTGAACACTTTTCCTGTGCAGTACTTCCTAGAAAACTTTTTTCTAAATTTTTTTTGTTTTGAAAGGTATGAATACTATGGTTAGTAATTACTAGCACAAACAGCTTCCCATAGGGTGGCGTTTCTGCTAGTTGTTGAAATAAATATGGGGTTAGAAAATGCAATATGCTTGTATGCTGCTGGTTGTCTTGCATTGATAAGTTTAAACTAAGTGAAACACTAAGACATTTCCTCTCAAAGTATTTCCTTTGTAAAATGAAATGCTATTAAATGAAGCTGTAATGATAATTTAGTGATTTCTAGTATGTTTTTAAGTGTTCAAATAACTGTCGAAAACATAGTTGTGCCTGGGTATTTCTTGATTCCATTAATTAGAATTCTGATTTTTCTTCCATTAATGTTATGTTTGGGAAAACTGTAGTTATTTTTATTCATATGTTCATGGACTTGGAATTTTTTTTTTTTTCTGGGATACAATATCTTAGCTCCTCTCACAAAATAACTTTTCTTGATTAGTACTGCCCTCTATTGGTACAAATTTTCAATGCTCGCCATTAGCCTTCCACCTCCTGCTTCTGAATATTCACATATAAATGATTATGCAGCAGCTCTCCACCAATAGGAGTGTGACACAATCTTAGTGTTTCTTTACTATGTTACCTTTTCTTTATTTCAGGGGCCTTTTTGCTAGTCCATTAAGTGTGAGTGTGTCTATATATAATTTTTTTTGTCTAAAAATCTGCACCATCCATTCTGTGACCATGCTTGTTATCAATTATGTTGTAGCTCTTCCTACTGTGGACCTGATGTACAATTCCAGATGCCACCTGGTGTAGATCGTGTGTGTCTATTCGATTGTCATCTATGTTGAAACAATTGTCACAGAATTAGGTTATGCACACCATAAAGATGGTGTGTTCAGTAGGACTGCTAGTAATTCTCTCTCTAATGGTCTTTGCTTCATAAGTATGTTTGTCCCAGTCCATCCACTCATGGAGACACATGAGTAAAGCAGACAGGGATTGTTGCCCATCTCTGACGTACAATTCCAGATGCTGCCAGGTGTTGGTTGGTCTACTCTGTCTACATGGTAGCTCTGCTTTTCAAAATAGGGTATCATGGTCACCCGTTTTACTGTCTCCAATGATGTGGTCCTCCATACTTTCCAACACATTTTTTCCCTCATTTCTTTTAGTGGTGTATGGAAGTCCTTGCCACTTACCAGTTCCTAGCCACTATGGTGGTGGACCATGGAGGCCTATCCTTTTGAGTGATGCATCACAACTCTTAGTTGAGAGTAGGTCAGTGGCATTCTGCAGGTGTCTTGTGTATAGCACTTCCTGCTGTGGACCTGATGTACACTTTCAAGTGCCACCAAGTTTTGGTTGTAGCACCATATCATATTCATATCTGGCATATTGCTTTTTCCCTACTTCCTACTATCCTATGGATGTACATTTCCAGAGGGACTGATGTTGGTTGGAGGTGGCCTGGTCACGATTAGAATCACGTATCAATGATGAGATACCCTTCCTACTGCAAACGTGATGTATAATTCCAGATAACGTCAGGTTTTGGTTGAAGCCCTTCTTCATGTCAGTTTGCCCTTCAGACTGAGGCATTTCTCCTACAATCCATCCTCCGGATGCTGTTCCCTGGGGGTCTGGTGTTGGTTGGAGATGATCCAGCTAAGTAAGTTCTCGTGTTCTGGCCAGTATCCCTCCTCCTATTGTAGACTGGATGAAAAAGGCCTAATGTTGCCAGGTTTGTGGTCACTTTTTCTCCCATCTGCTGGATGTCAGTTACCAGTGGATCTGGTGTTGGTTGTAGCTGGATGCAAAACATTTATTCCACCTTTTGTATGGCTGGGTATTCTCCTCCTACTGCAGATTGGAAGAACCATACCCAGTGCTACCAGGTTTTGGACTTGATGTCATCCCACTGGGGTATCCTCCTTCCTACCATCTGCTGGATGTTGGTTCATGGTGGATCAGGTGTTGGTTGAAATGGAAATATGTATACGCAAGTGGAGATGCATTTTGGTATGGCAGCTCGTCTTCCCTACCATGTCCCATTTAGAGGTGAAGAAGTAGGTGATACTTTGCCTACTGCATATCTTATGTACAATTCCAGATACAATCAGGTGTTAGATGAGGTTGAACTACCACTACGGTCTGTCGCTCACTTGACACCTAGGGGTCCCATTGATTGGTAATATGTATTTTGGGATTCCTTCAGGTATTTCTGCGTTTTATGTTTGCAACACGATCATAAAAGAGCGGAGTATACCTGGATCAGATGTGGTGCAGTCTCTCTCTCTGAGATGTGATATTTTTATTTTTGGTTCAACACCTTATGGTCTCTCTTTGGGTGCTTCCTAAAGGTGGGGGGGGGGGTAATTTTTCATCGGCCCTCTACCAGTTCATTGTGGGATTCTAGCTATTTTGTGATTGGAAAGTAAGACATCATATCATAAGTTAACATTTTTCCAAAACTGAAAATGTATTTCTGATAGATACTACCTCCTCTCACATTTCCCATCCAGCCTCCCCACTCTTGATGATAGGTAGTGTAAGTCTTCTGACCAATCTCGAAGTGATTAATGAGTGCAGATGTGGAGAGGGTGCTGGTTACAATAGGGGGTTGTGTCATGCTCCTATTAGTAGAGAGCTGCTGCATAATCATTTGCATGTGGATATGTAGAAACAGGAGGTGGAAGACTAGTGGCGAATGTTAAATTTGCATGGATAGAGGGCAGTACTAATAGAAGGAAGCTGTTTTGTGAAAGGAGGCAAGTATTTATCTGAAATACGTTTTCAGTTTAGAAAAATGTTAACTTTTGTAACTGTGAAACTTAAAAGATGATGTAACAACTCCAGAATTTTAAGATTGCTGACATAAAAGCAGTTCTGTAGGATTTTAGAACTGTGCCTTTTACCTACAACAATGATGAGTTTTGTTACTCAGTACAGTATTTGGTTACTGGGTTTTGTGGCTTAGCTTTGCATTTACAAACTCCTTGCAACATTTATTGTTTGGGTTTTGCAAAATAGCTATGTCTGACAATTTGTGCCAATTTTCCTATTGGTTTTGCTAGATTTAGCTGTAATTATCTCATGGATGTTGAATAACTAGGACTTTTTTCATACTGCATTTATGTACTTTAGTTTTATGTGGTAACTTCTATAATGCTTTCATTTTGTATATGTAGAAATGATAGGTTTTACTGAAAAAGTTACCAAAAATGTATGAATTCTTTGATTAAAGTAAGATAAACATTAAAAATAATTGCTTAAAAGATAAAACAGTTGGTATTATCAAATCTTAAGTAGTTTTTCTGTTAATAAACTACTTAAAACCTTTTAGTAGTAGCACATCTAAGCAATTTTTATTGTTTTGTGTTATCACACTTATGCTTTTTTTTTGAATAAACACTTGTCTTGTCAGAATTTCGATGCAAAACAAGCATCCAAACACAAGTTTTTGCACTAAATTATTTGCTAACAAAAATAAACTTGTAGAACTTTACTTAAAGAGGGATCATAAAAAAATTTATAAATATTAAAACCATATGTATGTCATTGTGAAAGAGAAGTTTTATTTTTAAATGTGATAACCTGGTATGTTTAATAAAGCAACTAAAATATTCAAAAGTGTTAAATTTTAATACTTGTAAAAAAAAAACGCAACCATACTTCAGTTCGTGTATCAGAATCAGTCTATGGAGTAAGTTACTGAAAACGATGTAAACTATTAAATGAAAACTGTTAGTGGTAATGTAGATTGGATAATCTTAGTGTATCGGCTATAAATTTGTTTTAATGTTGTTTCTGTATTGCACATCTTCTATTGACCATATTAGTGCTAGTCAACTTTGTATTAAAAGTGAAAATAATAATCTAGCACTTGTAGTGATGACGAATGAAGTAGTATTTAAAAATTAAAACAAATCTTTAAAAGTTAGGTATTAAAAATTATTTAGATCAGAGTATTGTGCATTAAGAAGTTTCAGCACTTGGGAATACAAGATCTATTTGATAAGACAAGAAAATAAACATAAAATGAGCATCGGTTAACATGCACCGAAGGTGACTTTCAAGAGCTTTTATAAAATGTCTTTGCCTGTTTTTGTTTTTCTTCAGAATATTTTTAATGAAGTTGTACATGTATTACAGGTTACTCTTAAGATTGTTTTATTACAACAGTAATCTATAGATTAAATTTACATTGCTTATGTAGTAAATAATCCACTGTGCTTTGGAATACCAACACCTACTGCAATTAAATTTTTGCAGTTTATGTATTAATAATTTGATATTTTGGTTTTGTATTATACAAACTTTTAAGTTATTTCAATTTTACTTTACCAAATAACGTATTTTGATTAATAAGAACCATAGGCATGAAAAATAATGTATGCATAATGTTAATATTTATCTTGCATCTCTCTAAAATCTGTTTCAGTTTATTAAGTAGTTGCATGTTTTATTCTCTGCATGGGTTGATGCATGATCAAATACAGATGTTCAAAAGGAAAAGGTTCACAACTCCCTTCTGCAAAATGTTGAAGGATTTCAACGCTCTAAACTTAACCCAACACAGCCCAGGGAAAAAATCCGTCTGCCCAGTGCTGAAGGTACAGTAGTTTTTATTTAATCCTAAGTCTTATTTCTCTGTGTGATGACGTACTTGTTCCTGCACCGTTCAGTGCCTTTATACGGCTGATTTGGTGTTGTACCAACATTTTATAGACAGGTAATATTCATGTTTATTTAGTAAGAAACAAATTTGTTCTGAGAGACATCTTTAAGCTCTTTGGATACCAATGATAAGGTACCACACACACACTTTAATTTAAAGGAATTTTATATCTTCAAGATTAGTTGAAGCTTTATGCAAACATTCAGATAAACTGATTTAAAAAAAGGGATAAAATTTGAATACTCGGAAAATAACTGAAAGATTTATTATTGTAATTCAAACAGTTAAATTACAATTAATTAATTTTAATTCATAATTATTAAAACATTATATTTGTATCTTCTATATTTTTGAATAAATTAAAAAAAGAAAAGTAGTGTTTTTCATTTAAAACATAATTTACTATATAAAATTTGTGGAATGCTTTTTTTTTCTCTGTGTTATTCAAATTTGGATGAAATGTGTGTATGTGGTTTTTAAACTTTTGATTGCATGAAACTGTAGGTTTGTTTTTATTTTTGTCTTGGAATTTTGTGATCAGTTCAATGAGTGTTTGCATGTTTTTTCTATGGCCAATATATGAAAACAGATGTAGAATTGGAGAAAGTTCACAACTCTCTGCTACAAGATGTTGAGGGATTTGAACGTTCTTTGCTTAGCCCTACACTTCCTCATGAGAAAATCCATCTACCCAGTGCTGAAGGTATAATAATCCTCTTTTTTAAGAATGTGTTTATTATATGTGATATAATTGAAAACAAATATTACCAGTGTAAGTTGCTTGTATCAATTTTATAGAAGTGATTATAATTTTTTGTAACTTATAGATTGGTAACTGACTTGTGATAACCTTGCTTAGAAGAAGGTATTATACATAGAATTAAATTCTTCCAATTTTAATTCTGTTATGTCGCTTGACAAGAAGAAATTGCATAGAATGGTGTGGTACTAAAATATTCTGATTAGGTTAAACAAATTGATGTTGCCATACTTTGCCAAATGGTTATTAAATGATTCTTACTTCACATAGCATGAAAGCTTAGAAATAAAACCAAATGAAGTGAAGACTTAAATTTGTAGGATTTAAAGGTCTGATTATACATGGCTTAGATTTGACTAAAACGTTTGCCATTGTCAGCAGATGAAATTCCAAGCTTCTTACTTTTTTGACATCACATTAATAGACCATGGTAAGTGAAAAAGTAACATTTTTACAATAATGCTAAGGATGTAAGTGATAGAAGCAACATCATCTTGGCTCACTGTTAATTACTGCATGAAAAATTACATATTTTCATGACTATATTGTTTTAAAACTGTGACTAACTAGTTAGGAATCACTGATATATTATCAAATTAATGCAATACTATCCAAGGTAGAATTAGTCTTTCACTGTTTTTTGTGATTGTCTAATCATATTTTAAATTTTATGTTCTGTCAGACTAAAATCTTAAATAGGAAAGTTTAGACACAATGATAATGGGGAGGGAGGAACAACTAATTATTGGTATTAAGTTTTAAGAAACTTATAGAAGCTCCATACTTAAAAGTACAAGTAACTTAGTTTTTCTTAACTTTTTTTTTGCAGTCTGGCAGTGTAGAAAGGTGAAACAATTATTTAAACTTTGTCTCGCTTTCTTAAGATGTTTAATACATAGAATAAATTATTACTGAATTAGATTATTTGAAATTATCAAAACAGTTTCATTTGGGGAAATGTTTTTAGCTAAGGTGTAATTTGAAGGTTATAAGTTATTTTTCTTTCCAAGACCATTTTAGGGTTTTCATGTTTACACCTAAGAAAAGTAAATAATGATTTTCAAATCAAACTTTTTTTATGTGCAACTTAAACTGTAATTCAGAAAAAAATAACATCTTTCTAGGGGTTAAAGTAGTTTTAGGTGTAACTCTTTTGAAACCTACATATTCATATATTACCTCAGCGAAAGAGAAGTAAGGCATTTCATTACAGTCGGTACTGATTAGTCTTCTCAGTGCTATAGATATTATAAAACTTAAATATTATGTAAAAGCTTTAAAGCTTTGATTTTAAAAAATCCCAATAATTTTATTTTTAAAACCTATTACTGTATAATTATTTTGAATTATATATATATATATATCAGTGTAAACTTTCCTGTAATACAATTTAACTGGCTTTTGATACCAAATATTTGTATTTTCTTTTGTCTTTGGATAATATTAAGTACAAAATGTTTACACTTACACATCAAATAAGATTTACAATATGAAATTTATATATACATGTGTATTGTTTTTATGTTGCTTGCAAATTTGTATTTTTAAAAGTTGTGGTACAGGAAATTGTAGATTTTGATTTTGTTTTTACATAGCAAATTGACAGAAGCTCTGTAATTAAGAGCACAAACTATTTTTCACTTTCAAATTGTCAGTGTTGAAAGGTAAAACTGGTCATTTGAGTAGAACAGGTATATGATCTTTGACTAGATTTTCTCAGGATGTTTATCATGCAGAATAACTCGATTTTATATATATAAAATTCTTATCAAAACAGTTTCACTTGTTGATGTTGGAGGCCATAAGTTTTTCGATTTTTCTAAGACAATTTTTGTAGCGTCAGATAGTAATTTAATTTTTCCTTCTTTTTCATGGTTTGATATAAATAATGTTCCTTATTTAATTTTTTCTATTTGTTTATAATTTAGAATATTTATATTAATGAATTTTTAAAAAAATAAAATGTATGTTGGGATTTCTTAAATTTAAGTTTCAGAGATTTTAAACTTGATAAGATAATTATAAATATGAAATTTAAGATCATATATTTGATTTCTGCTTTATAAATTTTGTTATAATGCTGAGGAATAACTTTAAAGTCAGCATAATAGCCCAATTTGATTAAAATAAAGACTTTCTGATTGATTTATCACATTAAAAGGATTCAACATGTGAATACAATAATTTGCATTCTACCAACTCAGATGTAAAACAAGAAAAAATACACCAGAGTTTGGTGACTGGTGTGGAGCAGTTTGATAAAACTTCCCTTCATCATGCTGAGACAACAGAAAAATCTGTTTTACCAAACTCTCAAGGTATCATTTTATAATGCCATGTTTATCAATCACTTGTTACCTGATCCTTGTGTTCTGCTAACATTGTCGTGCAAGAAACGGTACATTTGCTTAAAAAAAATATCCATAACACTAACATGAATTCCTGTAACAATCATCAGTGTTTTATTTAGTTCAGGGGAAAAACATATTCTTACTAGCTTTTGCTAAGTACAGCTTCCTGGCTACTTTAGTTTTGTGTACACTTTTCCTACCAGCTTTTTTTTATCCTGAAGAAACAGTTGCTAGAATAACCTTAACTCTAAGCTTTTTTTAATGTGTTTTTGCCTTAAAGTTTTTAAAATCAATTTTAATCTATTTGTGATGCTTTTCAGCAATCTGTGTATTATTTTTGTTGGCATTGTGAATTATGATTATATTAAGAAATCCGAATGGTGATTTTATTTTTGTTTCTGTATGAACATTTTTATTAATTTTCTTAACATGTTAAGAAAATCATTTCATATATTTAAGTTGCATATTTATGTATATACACACATATACACTCAGAGAGGTTGAGTATGTTATTAAAATGATTTTGAAGCTTCACTGCATTTATATAGCCCACGTTGTCGTGTCAGGTTATGCTCTCTGACAGCCATGCATGTTGACAATCTTGCAACATAGTTTCTGATGCAAAAAGCTCTTTCATAAGAGTGTTATGTCAAAAGCACTCCACTGCTCACTGCTTGCTTTCCATAAGTGTATGAGGATGATAGTTTCCTAGTACTAATTTAAACAGTCTAAATTCACACTGATATATGTATGAAATAGCTTGAATACCCATTTCATTCTCCAACTGTTTGAGGTACATGACAGTTAATTGGCTGTAATGGAAGTAAATTGCATTTTTGTGACTTTTCTCTCTTTTACAAATGTATTATTGAATACTGTTGCCTGCAATATGTGGATAGCATTTGGCACTGACATTTGTGTTCATGGAATTTCAGCTGTTATGAGATGCTGCAATTTGCTTACCACAGCTGGGGTACAGCTTGTTACAGGCCTCTATGAATGGTCCAGGATCCCCAAGTTGATCCATATTCCTTTGTTTTCTAATGCCATTAAATACAAGGGATATTCTCATCTTGGAAATTCTAAAAAACTATGATTTGAACACATTTGGTCCAAGAATGAATATTTTGCATTGGAAAAGGCTTTTGCATACCCTTCTTATAAGCGATCACTTTTCTGTGGTATTAAATTACTTACAAAATGGCAAGCAATGTCAAAATGTAGTTCTTAAACATTCCCTGAGAACTTCTATTAGTTGTGGTTGTCAAGTGATTTGCTTATTTGCATATTCAGAATTGTTTTAATATAATATACTCGACACCCACTGTTGCAGGTCAGCAATAGAAACAAACGTTATTTATAAACAGTAAAGAACAAATTAACAACATGTACTGGTTAATATTCAATAGTCGTTTTTTCATTTAGTTTATCATATTGGGCTTTCATGTTCATGTTTATAGCACATACAAAGTAGAAGACTGTTATAATGATCAGATAATAATTCTATAATTTATGCTACATTTACTTCTTCAGATATAAAATCCTATATTTAAAATGTTTAGTCTTGATTTAAAACAAACTAAAAAATGGGATCGTTTTAGTGGCTGTTATATAGTTATTGTTTTGAATGTCAAAAGTTAATAGAATAAAATTTGGTATTTTTAAGGTTTATGATTAAAATAGCATATTCCAGATATATCTTAGTACAATCTTTTTAACTTGTACATTTATGTAATGAACAAGTTGTGAGGACTATGCAGTCTTGTGGAATTTTAATAATTATGCCTTCTACAATTTGGTTATCAACTACAAGTAAACTGTATGAAGAAAAAACTCGTAAATTTTTTTTCTGTTAAATCAATAATTATTTGAATTTGTATAATTTTTAACAAACTAATAAAGCAGGCATCATATGAACCTGGTGATTTTGGATATTTAGAAAACAACACTGATGAACTAGGCACATATTGTGAAAAATAAGGTAATAAATGAAAGTATATGAAAATATATCAAAAATAAATGAAACTTGCATTATAGGTAATGTTAAAAAAAAGGTTGCATCATAAGGTATAAATGTTCTACCTCTAAATTTTTTAACACTCTTCCTTCTTACTATACAGAAATTGAAAAGGAAAAAGGCCAACAACAATTACTAGAAGGCATCAAAAGCTATGACACTGCACAACTCAAAAACGCAACAACTAACTTGAAAAATCCTTTGCCAACAAAGGATGGTAAGACTAGTTTTAGAATGATTAGAATATCTGTAATAACTGGCTATTTTACCAGCATCCATACATACATAATGGTAAAACACTATTTATATATGCAAAATCTTAGTTGTGAGATTTCTTGAAGTGTACAAATGCAGAGATGTAGTTATATGTAGTCTACAAGATAATAAGTAAGAACCAAAATATCCAAGACTTAATGGGTATTATAGTTGATTTCTGTCTAACAAAAACACTTATTTTACTGGTTGTTCAGACATTTGTAATCACTCTGCTGGAAATAGTGGAAATTAAGTTATTTGTTATTAGTTATAAGTGTGGCTACCTAAGCTGATGAGTGATTGAATGAAAAGTGGACAGGTTTGTAAGATGCAGCATACGTCAGCTTGTGTCCTAATTATCATGTTCCTTTAACACTTGTCAGGATTGAGTATTTCTAACTGTGCTGGAGAAGATTACAAAAATTGTCATATGACAGCTGATAAGTCTGAAAAATCACTGCTTAACCAAGAAAGTGTGGCTTCACTGGTGCTTAAAGTACAAATGTAAATGTTGGAGCATTTAACATCATTTGATAAGTAGCATCTCAATCCCATTTGAAAGTGAAAGTAAAAATAATGAGATAAACCACCCAAGGCACTTATTTCTGTATGAGGTGGTGTAATAATGTGTAACCACTCTCCTTGAAGGTGTTAAGTCTTTAGAAGGATGAATAACATCCTGAGTATGTGTGAAGATTGTTGTAGATCATGCCCAATCTGAAATGCTTCATTTACACCATAATGGTGTTGTGTATTAAAATTTTGAATGGTCTGAAACAGAGCTAAATGATAATTTAAATTTAGTAGTTAAATAAGTGCTGATATGTATCCAGTTTGATATTTGCCAACAAAATTGATAGTTTTTTTTAGTACAAATGTATTATAATATACGACCAATAATACAATTTACAATACCAGTTATTACAAATAGTTATTACAGGCAATTATTTATATACAAACGTTTTACAAACTTACAAGCTATATAAAGTCTTCTTTCTACTCTGGAACTTCCTTGATATTTTATCGAAGGTTCACGATGAGAGAGTTAATTTCGAGTTGATGTAGGTACAATTCACTTAATAGGGAGTTAGTCAGCTCTGTAGTTTTCACTGATTACATGCCGATTACAGGTCAAGTTTTTTTGTTTTCATCTAAAGTTATATAATATCTTCATAAAAATACTAATGTCAGATGTGAATTCACTGAAGTTAAATGGTTTATAATGTTTGAAATTTATAAATGTTCCTGGTCAAATATCTGAAGTGTCCTGATTAATAAGTGTTATAACAATCAGTTGTACCTTTCAAAGTTTATAGCACACCAACTATAGCAAACCAATAATAGATACTGTTTTTAGGTGCATCGCGTTGGTTATATTTATAGGCATGTGGAGAGTTTCTCAATTTCTTACACAACAATACAAATGCTACACTAGTGTTTACGTACACACTTATATTGTTGATTCTTACACGAGAATTTTCTACAACTTTAGAGGATAGGCAGGAGTTTTGCAACACATTTATAGGTGTGTGGAGAGTTTTTTCCATTTCAGTTAATACAAAGCTATGCTATCATTTAAGTACACACATATATTGTTGATTCTTACACTCGAGAATTTTCTACAACTTTAGAGGATAGGCGGGAGTTTCACAACACGTATTTATACGTGTGTGGAAAGTTTTTCAGTTTCAGTTAATACAAAGCTACACTATCATTTATGTACACACATATATTGTTGATTCTTACATTCGAGAATCTTCTGCAACTTTAGAGAATAGGTGGGAGTTTCACAATACATATCTAACAGTACAAGTTATGTACATTTCTAAATATAACTTTAATTTAAACAAACATTGATATTAAAATAAACATATAATAATAATAATAATAATAATAATAATGAATCCATCACAATGAACATGAGCTCATACAAGATAATGTAACAGTCCACTAAAGCTGGGTGATCAGTGGAATGTGCTAATAAACGAATTGCTGGACCCATTAATTATTCTCACATGACTAATCTTTCTATTTTAAGCTTCTTTTAATGACACTTGTGAACCTCCCTTTGTTTGAATGCCTTATCTTTAAATACAATGTGTTTCTGAAGCAAAAGAAAAAAAAAACATGCCTTTAATAGTCTTTAATAAATGTGCTGTTAGTAGCAGAGTGTATTAAAATAAATATATTTCTGTGTAGAAGGATTTAAATATTTTTCTATCTACTGAATATCTTCATTTTTCAGGTAGATTGTGTTTGTGTATGTTTGCCTAAATGTTTTTTTATTTGTGTATTATAAGCATTTGTTCATTTTTATAAGTTATTGTAGAATAGTGCTGTTTGTGAATATATAAATTTACAGAAAAGTTGGTATGGCTCAACCTTTTTAGTAATAGTTCTGTTCCAAAACCTGATGATTTATACAAACTTGTTTTAATACACACAAATATACACTGGTATCTGTTCAGTTGGTATGGCTCAACATTTTTAGTAATAGTTCTGTTCCAAAACCTGATGATTTATGCAAACTTGTTTTAATACACACAAATATACACTGGTATCTGTTCTGTATAGCTGAGTAATTAATGGAAATTGCAACTTGATTAATCATCAGGCTTATTAATCAGTAATATTCAACCAATTTATTCTCACGAGTGAAAAAAAAAACAATCCAAAATAAAACTTGTAACTATAAAGCAGATTTTGAGTGCTAATAGCACAGGTAGCCCATTGTGTAGATTTGTGTTTATCAACAAATATAATGGCAATATTTCAATTAGTTGATGATAAGTTTGTGATTTGTGACACTAATTAAGCTGCAGACTTCAATTAATAGAAAATAATAATAGAAACATTCCAGTTATTTGAATAGTTGTAATACTATAACACATTAACAGATTTAATAAATTTTTATTAATTTATTATTTAATGTGACACTAATCGATGCTAGTAAGAAATCAATTTGTATCAGTTAATCAAGTTAATTGCCAAGCTCTAATGTTTTCATGTTTTTACCCCATACCAAATTAAGATGGTTCCTGTTTTTTAAAACTTAATCAGGCTGAGAATTATAGCCACATTTAATAAATGTAATTCACTTTCAAACATAAATAGTGATCATAATCATCCTGATTTAGGCTAGTTTGTTTCTGCATTAATTTCCATGGGTTAGTAAGTTCATTATTTTGAAAATTAAAATCTGAAGAGAAATAGAAGAAAAAAAAATACAAGCATTGAAGTAGAAGTTTCGTATTTTTTTTGAGTTTCTGCTGAAAGAAAATGTTTACACCAGAAAAACAACATAAATTTTGGAACTGAAATACTGTGATATTATCTTTATCATTAATCTTCACTTCTTACTTCCTCATCTTTTGTGATCATAGTCATAATCTGTACTTCAGTCTTATTCCCTTTTAAAATACTCATTTTATCTGGCAGAGTATCTAAAGTTCACATGAACCTTGAGAAGTAGAATCGTCTGAAAATTTTAAGCATGTTTTTTAGCACCTGAAATGCATTTTTATATGTTCTAAGACCTGCATATTTCATTTTTTCCAGTTACCTTTTCCTTTAACTCATTTGGTGATACCTTTAACCACTGATTCTGAGTGTTTGACAACAACACAATAGCATGATTGACTGCTTCATAATAAAAATATACAAATCAGGTGCTGCCGTACATCTTTGTGCTTTGCTGTTGTCTAGTCTTGGCAAATTTTATCTACATGGACAAATGTGCTGTTTTTACAATCAGATTGGAACTTGGTATTTTAATCTTTTATGGGATATTTTTTACAGCCATGGCAAATATTTCTTTAACCCAAAATTTTACGTCCCTCAATTTTTTTTTTTTATGAAGCACGGACTTAGAAGTAACATCTCACTGTTTAAAGTTTACCATGATTGATTTATTGATAGAGCATCAGAAGTTAGTAAATAAATAAGTTAATTCCATACAACTTTCCTACAAATTGCTTAGAGGACTCTTTCTCAATCTTTCAGTAACTCTAACTGCCATGCATTATCATTTGTTCTCTCGTATGCTTTCATTATGTACATAATGTACCTGTGAACGTGAAGATTAATATTTGAATTCTTTAATATATCCTTTATCCTTTACCTTGGTTGTTTTATACATGCAAGTCCAAAAAACCACTATGCTCCATCTGTAACTAAGCTTATGTTTAAACCATTTAAGCATTCTAGAGAATCAAATATTCCTTTTTACTTCTTGTTAACAGTCCAGAGCTCCTCAAGTCCAAATAATTTATTATTAGGTGAAACATATCCATGTTAATGTGGAGTAACTAAATCCCACTTATTTTTGGAACAATATTTTAACTTCTTCACTCTGACTACCTGAATTATAAACATTTTCAGGATGGTATTTGTATAGAATACACTTTTATGAGGTCTCTCTCAGTTGAATTTATTATTGGTTATTTCCATCTTCCCAAGCTCTTTGCCATTACTTAATTTTTACTGTCCTTGCCCCTAGCTCCATTAAAAAATTAGGGGGGGTTTACTTCTGAAGCACCTGCTTTTGATATATCTAGGTGTTTATTTCTTCCTATCTAATTGGCTGATACTTTCTCAGCTTGAGAAAGGCTGCCAGAGTTTGAGAGTGTAGGAGGATTCTTGAAATGTCACTTCTAATGGTATTTGACTGGCAGATAAGATAAAATTGTAACTCCTGTGCTGTCCTTAATTACTTGAACAAAATTCAAGATATAACATCAAACCTACTGTACTTTCTAAATGAGGACAGTAATTCCTTGTAAGAGATTAATATTTGCTATTGCAAATGCTAATTTAACTCGTAGGTTGGTGAATAATATGGCTTTATTCCTCTTTTATTCTAATATTTTCCCAATATTTTTTCTTTTCCAAAGAAATAATGCTACAGAAAATTTTAATAAGTAAAGTTAGTGCTTTCAAAGATAAACAGTTAAATAAGAACAATTATCTTTTTATTTATCATTTTCTTGCTTTCATTAGTCTGTAATATCTATATAATTCCAAACTAACTTGATAATATTTGATGTAGGGTATCCTTAAGTACTTGATTTAAGCTATTTGGACTCAAAATAAAAGTCCAAAATAGTTTAAAACAAGTTATTTCTGCTTGTTGTATAGTAAACAAGTAAAGAGGAAGTAAATGTAGGGATGGCTAATATCAATCCTTTAAAAAAAAAGTGCAAACAAGATAGTAGGCACACAGTGTAGTAGAATGTTAACAGACAAAAATAGGATGTGCTATTATGTAGGGATGATGCACTCTTTTTTTGAAGGATTGATATTAGCCATCCCTACATTTACTTTATTTTTTAAAGTTTTTCTTTACTTGTTTGCTTGTTTTTTAATACAGTGTTTCAATAGACATAGGAAGGTTGTATTTAATACCAAGTTTTAAACATAATAAGGTTCCAACTGTAATATTTATT
>NW_013668163.1:116186-123421 GCF_000517525.1 Limulus polyphemus
AATATTTATTGTTTATCTATTATTGGCTGGTAATTCCTGTTTAATCCTGTATTTAAACTTTTTAAAGGAACACCAAATTTCTCTGAGAAAGCTAACTTCAGTGGGTAATGATAACATCATTTACACAAGAATTATGATTTTTTTAAATTACTGCTAGTTGTTAATAATACCAATAAAAGTGGATACTCCACTTGAAACTGTCACTCCAGTGAAATTGGTTGACACCATTGTTTTGGTTTTTGAGTTATCATGTAATAGAAGTAAAGGAAAGAACAAGAAATTCAAACTTTTTGCTATGATATTTACAGACATTCCCAGAACTTTTGGCTTGGTCATCACATAGATATTGTTATAAAAGGAAACACTGTATAGTATTGTAAAGTTCTATTGACCTATTCAGTAAATACTTAAAATACCGTTTCAACGAACAATCAGAGCCATCTTTGCATGATATATTTTATTTTGCCAAAAAAAATTAAGTTTTTTATTGCTTATTTTGTCAATACTTGAATTTAAAAAAGTTAGCCCACTTTCTTGTATTATATAAAATTTTATTTTGTTACATGATTCTAAAATCACTTCATTTTAATTACCTTTTGTGTTCCTTTATAGAGATTGAACAAGAGAAAAAATCCTGCAAATAAAGCAAAGCCTGATTTGCTGGTTCCTACATATACAGGAATTGGTAAATAGAAAACCCACCACTTGGGAAACTTGCATTATAATCGATTTGGCAAAAAACTGGGATAGAAAGCTTTCCAAAGAACTGTCAATTCCTGAAGAGAATAGACAATTTTATTTAATGAAATTTAACTAAAGAAAACATCTAGCTACCAGAAAACAAAATGAAAAAAACTAATCCTTACTAATGTTTGTAAACCTAACTTGTCTTGTGAAGAATGGTATTATTATTATTATTGTTGTTGTTTTTTAAGTGTGGAAATTTAACCAATTGGATACCATTACATGCAGTCTTAACACACCAAAGAATTGGCTTCTAGAAACTGGATTAGATAGTTGTAAGTACTTACTTCTCTCATTAGTTCACTGTCTTGAACAAATTCAATAATTTACAATTTAAATATTATTTCTTCCTAATATTCAAATTAAGACGGTCCATCCTGTCGTGTCACTTTGATTCAATGAGCATTCGTTGGAGTATTTGAGGTTGCATTTTTTTTTTTGTATTGTTAAAGAAACTAGTCAAAATTAGTAGCTCGTTTTGATTGATATATATGGAGTTTCCACATTTAAAAGAAAAATGTAGAAATATGTAACAGGAACATTCCTTTTTTAGCAATAAAATCTTTGATATGAAATAATTCCAGGTTTTTTGGGAACAAGCTTTTTTATTGCATTTAAAACAATAACTGTACACAAATTTGATGCATATCAATATTTGTGTTACTTTAGTTTTCTTGAATAAAGTGATTGCATTTATATGTGTGTGTTCAAGTTTAACTTGGTTAAATTCCTTGCAACATTTTTCAATCTGCAAACAATACTTTACTGCTAATCTTCCACTCTGCTGCTGATGGAATATTTTACTCAATAGCAAATAATACGTGCAGTATGCACAACATGATAGTGCAAAATGTTAACTTTTATATTACATACCTCATTTATTCATTGGAAAACCTACTTTTTTGTGAGAGAAAGAATACTTTCAAACTACTAAGGCATTAACTGATATTGTGATTTGGATCTAAGTATAGTTTTAAGTTAATTTTTCTTTCCTGTAATACCCAGTTCAACTTTATTCACAACAATACCACCTATTTTGCAAGATAATTCCTCTACACTCCTGATAAAGTATTCTTCATATCATTAGACATTAGTAAAGCAACAGCATGTAGGACTAACCAACTAAGCCATCTGGACTTCTGCCCTAATCATAATGTAGACTTAATTCTAATGGTTATCTGAAATTAAGACAATGTAGAAAGCTGCACTAATTGATACAAAATAGAACTGAGTGATTAGTGGAATATGCTAATAAACTAATCTTTTTGATACCTGACCTGTTTTGCAGAAATTAAAAGGAGCAAGGTGAAAATTGAAGTATATTAAACACTGATATCAATAAAATCTTTACAAGCATTTTGTACTTTTTTTTTCTAATTCCATCATCAGCATGAAAAAAAAAATCTTTATAATTATATAAAACTAAGTGAAGTTTTTGATAAGGGTAAGTATATAAAGAACTTGTTAAAAAATTGAATACCTTTACAATAGGGCTTTGGAGAAATTACAAAAACACATTCAACCTGAGAAAGCAATAAATCAAACAACCTGAAGCTTGTTTGTACTAAACAGTGATGACAGCCAGACTTGTTTTCCCATTTTCAGTTCTTCTTATCAAGCTACAGCTAGTCATAATTAAACTATTTTTGTAAATAGGATAATGAATGAATAGTTACTCATAGTTTACTCTCTTCTGACAAACACTTAAGTTAAAAAGTTATTCAGCAATTAAAATTTTGTTTCAGCATAAAATATTGAATATTAAGTTGCCCAAACTTTGTTTATTAAAGCAATCTTACCCTAACTGACGCTGGTTATGTTTGTAGCTAGTAATATTAAGATAGCACTGACCCTTAATGAGCACCCCCAATATTTCAAGTCACATTTTTCAAATTTAGCTTAAAATTGAAAGTTTAACCTCTTTTTCTATATAAATAACTGTATTTTTTATCTTAAAATATTTACTAATTTACCTGTAGTAAGTAATTAAAAATAAGTCTAGTTTGTTTTCATTCAGTTTCCATTTCATCATTAAAGCCAATATCAGCATGAAATTTAGCACATTTGTTGATATTACTCTTTCATATCTCATATTTTTTTAAATTCAGAAATCTTTGTCTTGTTATGAATAATTGCCTCTAATGATAGCATTAATTAAGATTAATTGCCCACAGCTTGTTAACAATGAAGAAAATTTGCAGAGGTTTTAATTCAAGCTATGAGAATGTTCACAAAGAGCATGTGTATCAATTTTCATATGTTTTATCATTCCTAAGTAAAGTTATGGTGTTAAAACTGTGTATTTCTTTATCCCTGCCACATTAATTATACACATGACATATATGACTGAAAGTGTACTTTCAGAGATTGTGACTTCAACTTCAAGGTTATAAGAAGTGTTGAACAGTTTCCTCAACATGTAAATTTGCCCAGTTTTAAGGGGCAGTCTTAACTTAAATAAGAAATCTATAAAGTTAAATCAATACTTCTTTGTCTAAACAAGGTAAACTCAACAGACATCACTGTGCCTAGTTATGTAACCAAAAGCCACGTCCTCTGAGCCTCAGTAACTTTGCCTTAACTCAATAAGTATAACTTTCCCAAATCTGAAAGGACAAGCATGGTTAGTGGCAATGGTATTGAATATGCAACCCTTGAATCGTAAAGCAAACTATAATCATTGGGCCATGCCAGTTCAAAGCCAAAAAACTCGAATAAATCAAAATGGCATATTTTTAATCCATGGATAAATGGAATAATTGAGAATGCTAATTTTGATTAGTTGGTCATCATCACATAACATTAATTCCTTGTTATTGTAACTTCGGTTAATTGGTCATTAGTTAAATGCCCAGCTCTGATACAGAAGTGGAAAAAATATTATAGCAACACCATTTTTGAGCTGGAACTTAAATATGCATAATAACTTCTGAACTAAAATATTAATCAAAAATAAGTGCCATCATCATTCAGTTCATAATTCATAAAACAAAGAATTGAAGTTTATCATGAATTAAGAGTTCCCAAATCATCAAATGAATGGTAATTTTAAGTCTACTAACTTGAGGTGAATAATGTCACTGGAGTGTAGATATTATGAAATAAACAATGGTTTGAATTTGACATAAGACTTTAGAGTTGGATGGTGTATAGTCTCGTTTTTATTATGCATCACTTTTTCTAAATGAATAACATTTGACAATAAAATGATGGGGCAATTTACTTAATAGAAATCTTTGACTAATAGGTTATGTAAATATTTGAAACTATTTGTACAAACATGCATGTGTGAGTGTGTGCACACAAACTAAACAATTTAATTTGCCTGGTACTACAAATAATGTTCATGTACCTGATCAATGTAATTTGTTTTGGGTATTATGGGTAGATGTTGTCCCACAGAATTTTTCATGTTGGAAAGATTACATCTTCAAATAGCTTAAAAAAAAAAGTAAGCTTGTGAAAAACGCCTCTAAAAAAGGTGTATTTAAATAATAATCGCGTTAAATTTCAATTTTGTTAAAATTTGTTATAAAAAGGGGGGGGAACACAAAATCAAATTATATCTGTATAAAATTGCACACAATTTGGCCAGTTAACAGTTGAATCCATGCGACATAGGAAAGTCATTGCAAATACAAAAACTTTGTGTTTTAATAGTAGTGAAACAATTTTGTCTATATGTGATGCTTAATATGAACAGTATTGTATGCATCGAGACCAAATGTAGAAAAGGAACTGAATAGGCTGGAAGCATTGGTAGAACTTATTACATTTCTTATTCTGAGTGGACTTCATCTTTTGTAAGTATTGTGAAGTCAGGTTCCAGTGTACGAATATGTGGAGATTACGAAGTTATTATAAGTAAATATCTACATAGTGATCAGTACCCACTGCCAATGCCAGAATCGGTTACTGCATCACCAGGAAGTGAAGTAGGGTTTTCCAAGGTAGATATATTTCAGGTTTATCAGTAGTTGAAACTTAACAATGAGGCTGATGAATTGTTGACTATCAACATACTTGCAAATGACTCGTTAGGCTTAACAGATTGAACTTATGGTATTGCTTTGGCACCAGCAATATTTCATAAAATAGAATCCTAAATGGAACTTCCAGGAATTTCTTGTTACTTAGATAATATACTTTTAGCATATAAAATGATCAGCTATGTTCTTAGTTAAGCTGAGTGAACTATTATGGAAAGATTCTGCCTAACTTGTCAACAAGCATTTTAGACCTGTTAGAATACTTTGATGGGACATAAAGTGTTGGTATATTACAAACCAACAAAACCCCTCAAATTTGGTCCTGATTTAAATTCGTGTGGATTAGGAGCAGTAATCTCTCATGCCTCATGGTAAGGAGAGACCAAATGCTTTCATTTCACATACTTTAACTTCCATTGAGAAGACTTATTCGCAAATTGACAAAGTTGCTCAATCTTATATTTGGAGTACAGATGTTCTCTTTATACTCATTGATGGTAATTTACTTTAGTAATTGAACATAAACCACTGTTGGCTCTCTTAGAACCTAAATTTGGTATTCTGACCACTACTGCTGCCCTTGCTATGTATAATTGTCATATCCGATGATGTGACCAATTGTGATGGTCTAAGTAACTGCTTAAGAAACATTATATAAAGGTGTGATCAGCTCATGTACTTGCCATTTTTGGGAGAGGGTTTTTACCCATTACAGCTCTAGGTATTGAAGGATTATGTGTTACCTGAAATGCTGGATTTTACCTTAAACGGGGTGACCAAGTGTTGTAATTGATTCTGTGGTATTACCCTATTATCAAAGGAGAGATTAATTTTCAGTGGGCCAAAATTATCTAAATATATAAATAATAGTATATTTCAGATATGCCTATTCCAAGTGATCTATCAGGATCGTTTTGGCATCAGTTGAGTGAAACCCAGCCGTTGAAGCTATTTTGGGTGGTTTGGAATAGATGCCAGATACATAGAGGAATGCTGTACACCATGCCACACTGGTAGCTCCTTATACATCCCTGGAGAGTTGGACCTCAAGGTCAGAAATATATTCAAAAAAGATTTTGAAGAGCAGAGAAAACATCTTAGTTCTAGTGGATAGTTATTTCAACCGATTAGAAGTGGAGCATACGACTTCTACCACTACTACAGTGACTATATAGAGGTTTATCAGAATTTGTTTGTGCCATGGGGTCTACCTAAAGAGAATGTTTCAAATAATTGGTTGCAATTTACATCCAGTGAGTATGAATTTTTTCTCTGAAAGAACAATATATAGCAGACTTTAACAGCTCCTTATCACCCAGATACTAATGGTATTATTAAAATAGCAGTTCAAACACTGAAACAAGTCCTAAAAGCATACTCTCTTTAATTGTATATGCAGTACACTAACTTACCAGTGTTACAGGTTTCCAATTTTCTGATGGCATACTGTAGTACTCCACATAGTATTACAGAAGTGTCTCCTGCCAAGTTGTTCTTAAAACATAAAATTAGAAATAGGCTTATGTCAGTCAAATCTAGTATTACTGATGCAGTGGAAAGGAAATGAGTTGAAATGGAATTTTATACTGTGGTTAAGAAAGTGAATTTACAGCTGGTGAAATGGTTAGAGGGGAAGAATTTATATTGGGTCACAAGTAGGAATTTGGTGATAGTGTGGAAAAGAAAGGTCCTGTGAATAACGAAGTACAAGTGGATGGTCATGTTAGACTTGAACACGTTGATCATTTATTTTGGTCAGCAGTATCTGTCTGTTTATCTCGGTTATTGGCCCTTTTATTTGGAGGATCATATGTTCCTTCTTCTCCAAGGGAACAACTATCTGTGGTTCTTTTTGTTTTCTGATTCCACATCTATGTCCAATACTCCATCTCTACAGTTGTCCACGGGGAACAACCATCTGTGGTTCTTTTTGTTTTCTGATTCCACATCTATGTCCAATACTCCATCTGTACAGTTGTCCACAGCTGCTCTGAGTAATGAGCCATAAACTTCAAGTACTTCTAAACCTGTGTTACAGAAACAATATTTCACATCTTCAAATGCTTTAAACCTTATTTATTTAACAAAATCGTAATTCAAATTACAATTATATGTTAACCTAGGGTTAGCTTAACCCAACTTTATGCAACTGGGCCTTTTAAACTTAAAATAAGCATCTTGCCACTTCCTGTGTCTGATGATGCACTAAGATTTGTCAATTTTCTGCTCACTTGTGTATGGGGAAGATAAACATACTGCTGTTGAAAAGCTATTAGAGACATAACACCTTCGTGGTCACGGGGGTAATCATACCATATGGCCAAGTTGCTTCAATCTTGTACTTTATGTTCGTGAATTCTATGATGGAAGAAGTCACCATCTGGGTGACACAAGACTTTTCATATTTCTGTCATGGGAAATGCTATTTATGTAAGACACCAGGTCATATCCTGCTGCTACCACTGCTGTCGTAACATGATTTTTACAATTTATTTTTGCCAT
>NW_013668163.1:123798-128757 GCF_000517525.1 Limulus polyphemus
AAAAAAAAAAAAAAAAACTTCGAAGGAAGAATAAATATTGTACATTTTAGAGTATTGGAACTGCAGACCAGTGACGGTATATCGTGTTTTGACGCATCCTAACCCTGAAGAGCATCCACAGTGTAGTTGTCATTAGTATATGTAACTGGTGTGCTGGTAAATACTGATTGGTTCAGGACATTAACTGCATTGCTAAGTTCATTTAAAATGAACGGTAAAAAAAAGTAAATTGTAATTAATGATATTATATTAAAACGTTTTCAATTTTTATTTGTGCCTTTTGAATGAACACAAGACATTAAAGCAAGTTTTGAAAAACAAACAGCTTATAAACCAAAACAGAACAGAACTGTATCATTTACTGCTATTGACAGATTAGAAATATAAAAGGAAAACACCAACTAATGGTACTAACATATAATATTAGACACGTTAAAACAAACTTAACATGGACAGTCATGCTCTACACCAAAATACATGTATATTTATGAAGTGTAATGTAGCAAATATATAATCAGTTAATTAGCAAGAACGGGAGCAGCGTGCAACACCCAATTTGATTATAGCTGCTAAACTTCAGATACAAATTACAACAACAAGTGCACTCCCAATACAGAGTTATTTATATTTGGATTGTAAAGTCATATTAAATAAGGAATGTATATGTGCGATGTATATGTTTACATATGCATATGCAGGATGAGGTAGGAAGCAAGATTTTTATATGGCCTTTTATTTATATACTTGAGGCAGATATTTAAAGTGGCATATTTATAAATACAGATAAAGGCAGTGCTCAGATCTGCATACTGTCAGGTTCCATGTAAAATATTTTACTAAAAGTAATAATAATACAGTTCAACTTCACATACCCATGGGATACAGAAACATGGTCAATAAATAACATCTATCATCACCTTCTATTTCTGACTACACAAGAGGTTTGAATCCTGGACAGTGTCCCAAGTTAGTATCTTAGTTTGTTTTGAATTTCGTGCAAAGTTACACGAGGGCTATCTGTGCTAGCCATTTCTAAATTCGCAGTGAAAGACTAGTGGGAAGGCAGCAAGTCATCACCACCAGCTCTTGGACTACTCTTTTTACCAACGAATATTGTGATTGACACATTATAATGCCCCATTACTGAAAGGGTGAGCACGTTTGGTGGGACAGGGAATTGAACCCGCAACTCTTAGATTGCGAGTTAAGTGCCCTAACCACCTTGCCATGTCGGGCCAAGATGGTATCTAATGTATCATAATGCTTGCAAGTCTTTCAACCTAGGCTTGTTTATATTGTGCTGGATAGTTTTTCATGACTACACCACCATCTCTTAATCTTCTCCTGAGCCTGTTTTTTTATTATTTGCTTCTTGGTTGACCTAATGCAGCCAACATCTCTGTCATATTCTGATACATTTTTGCATCTCCAGTTGTTCTGTCAAGTTTGGCCTGAATGTCTTACCTGGCCCAAATCTCTAGTAATGTCAGCTTTTCTTCATCAAGTCAGTTCTGACCTGGTTCCGATTCCCTAATTGTTAAATGAGATAGAATTCAGTTAAAAGTTGCAAATAACATGAACAATACTCTTCTTCTGTTGAATACTATGCAAAGCAATCCTGCGATGGTCAGACACAACCTTTAATTGAGGTTTAGTCCACATCATCTGTTTCCACTGTAAAACTTCTAAAGTGGACCAATTTGGAATATTAAGACAACTTTGGATCTCCAGTAAAAGCACTGCCTTCTGTACAGTACATTAATTTATTTTTATTGTTTTTTCTAAATAAAAATTACTTTTCAATTTGCTTTTACACTGTTTGTCCTCTTTTTTTCAAAATTAGCCAATGCCAGAGAAGTGAGGCTTACTCCACGATATGCATCCTAATCAAACCTCTTGTTATCTATGGATACTATCTGCAAGATAAGTCAGTGTACTTGAGAATACCACAGTTGGTAAGAGATTGATATATAATGTATGATGTAATTCAAAATTTCACACAAAAATTATTATGAAAGTATACATGTACAGGATAATCACAAAATTTGTATCTTGACAATCATAACTTCTATTTGATGTATGATATCGATTTGAATTAAAATCTAGTCTAAAACAAACAACGTGGTATTTTCTTCTCTGTCTATTATTTTTGCATTTTTTAGATCGCTTTCCTGAACGTGAAAAGCTATAGCTGATGTGATACAGCAAAGTTCTTAATATCTCTCTCTGGTGTTCTTTGAACCTTGCCTGTAACGGTCGTTGTGTTTCCTCAATGTATTGTTTATTACACTTACACCGAGTGCTATAAACTACGAGAAAAATCAAAGAAGCTATTGCTATTAAAGCACAAGACAGTGGACCACTAATGGAAATGAATCAAAACAACGCCCAACAATTACTCAATACTACCTATATAATACTCTATATAATACCTATAATGGTATTTTCCTTATGTTTATTATATTGAAGTAATCGATTTATCTCCCGTATTCATCATAATATCTATATGTTTAATAACTTCAATACCAGATGGTAGTTATTGTTACGATTGTTGCCTAGATACCTATTTTAAAGCAGAGTTCCACCTTGAAACGAATTCGTATTGCTTAGTACATTGTTGCCCGATGAAGGCTCCGGTAAGAGAACCGAAAGCTCACAAATAAAAGAAAGCATTTTAACGTGGAGAAAAGTCCGTGTATAATTCCAGGCATGAATGCAAGATGTTAGAAGGGGAGGGGGTCTAATTTCTGAGATCAAAAACCAACACATATTGTGTGAAGCATAATCAGTATGCTAATGTTACGGAGGTCTGGGGGCATCCTCCACACTCCCGAAAATTTGTAAAAAATATGTGCTATGAGATTAAATCTGGAAGCAATTTTGCATGAAATATAGTTTAAACAAATGCATGGCTCTTCACATACAATCCACAAACATCCAATGAAAAGTCAACAAATCATCATTGTATTGTAACACTGCACGGGGAGCTAGACTTAAATTAGCATAAATATGTATGTTTTGTTATAGTAAGGTACTGTACTATCTACATGTAGAGTAGTTATTAATGGTTAAATTATATTAGTAATTTAAACAACTCTGTACAACAATTGTATATTAGATATTTCAATTATTGGCTATCATATACGTACATGTATGCACTAGAGAAATAAAATGTTAGCATGCTCTATTCATCTTGGATGCCTTTCCATAAATAACTTGCATACAGTTTCAATGTTGATAGCAGTGTCATAATGATTATGTATTAAAGTTAGTGCACTCAGTCTTTCTTCTGTTTATGTACATCTCAGGTAATTATTCAACCGGCGGAGAGCAGATGCCAAACATTCACATGAACTTAGTGGCAAAGAGTTTCAGTAACATAAAGATATTTGTTACATTGAATTACACTTTAATGCAGTTAGCCAGTATCTGGGGCCTGACTTGGAGAGGTATAGAAAGCTATCTTGTCTTCCATCGATGAAGTTTTTAATCAATTGTTATGAGTTAGCGATAGTTATGTTGTTGCGTTATGTTACTAGAACTTTCTGAATTTTTCTCGTTGTTTTAATTGAGTATTATTGCATCAGAATATCTAATATTGGGTAGAATGCTCTAGACTTCTGTCGGGGTATAAATACGCGTCGAAAGGTTATTATTTAGATTTAGACTGCGTGATTGTGCATTTAGCGATAAAATGCGTATAGTGGCGATTTTTAAAGTGCAATTATCATACATTATATTGTAATAACAGAGCAGAGAAGAATAATTAGTCTTATCAATTGTGTTCTAAAGTAATTGAATTTGACTTTGACGAATAAAAGACAATTATTTAAAGCTCTGGATACAACTGATAACCATGCAACAGAGTAACAAACATTTGTATATACGTTTGACTTGTTTTAATATATTATTTTAAAACTGTTGCTGTTTATTCATTGTGGAAATTTATCGCTAACAAGTCACAGACACCTACTGTAAGGAATGCGGCCGACAAAACCTGACAGTAGCAATACGGCTTCGGATTCCAATTACAAAGTGTCAACAGAAACCATTGCATGTGACTATTTCTAGCCAAAAAATGCTAATGTTTCATCGAAGAATGTAAACTATGTAGAAAACGTTAAATACCAGATGCAGCTGTGCTATAACTATATAAGATCCCCCCCCCCCCCCACGCGTACGTGCGTGAATTCAACATATTAATTTACCTGCGTTACGAATCTTTGAAAAACAACAATAACAATCATTCTTAGGCCATGAGCCCTGAGGTTAAACATAAACTGGAAGTTAAAAAATAAAACTGATATCCTGAGGTCCAAATGTTAGTTACTGTGTTAATTTTATTACTGTAGTCTACAATGTTATTGTTGCTTACACCAGCGCTTCACAACTGATCGTGACGACAACTCAAACGTCAAAGGGAAATATTCGACACATCGTTTAAATATTTTATTTGCTTGCAATTTGAAATTGAAATTTACTTTGGCTTTAAAATGGGAAAGAGGACCAATGGGTGTACAACACGGTCAAGGTCAAGAGATGAGCACGTTTCTTTTTTGAGGAAAGTAAATGTATAACTATTATTCCCTTTAAAAAATGTAACGTATTATATTATTTCGTTACTGACAAAAGCATTATTATTATTATTTTAACAGGATCAATTAATCCTCAACTCTGATCACCATTATTGTTAAGCCTATTAGGCATACTTAATCAATGAACTTATCAATTACCCTAATACATTACAGAGCTTAATGTTATGATGTTTGAATAAACTTTATTTGTAAAAACAAAGGACTTGTCGTTCTCATTATATTGCAATGAATAAACCACACATTTGCGCCTCTGTGATCAGCTACAGCGACACCTATCAAATATTAATAAAAATGTTTCATCCAGCTCTGGCGAGCGAAGCGATGCAGAAATAATTCGATGACGAGGAACCCACTTTGAGACTAA
>NW_013668163.1:128767-136167 GCF_000517525.1 Limulus polyphemus
GGGTAATGAAGAAAAACTTTAATATAACTTTAACATGGCAGCAAATGTACAACGTTTCGACAAGGTTTTGTCATCATCATGATGCAGAGATAAGTAAACAAATTGGGGTACAGGCGCTCTTCAAATATACGCTATCTGTCCCCTCCTAAAAGAGTTGACTGATCCAGACCAAACTTGGCATGCTAACTTAGTAAACTTTCCCATATATTGAAAAATAAAAATATTTTATAGAATAATCCCTATATTGTTATTGCAGTAACTGTTGTAATTTTATAGAATAATCCCTATATTGTTATTGCAGTAACTGTTGTTATTTTATAGAATAATCCCTATAACGTTATTGCAGTAACTGTTGTAATTTTATAGAATAATCTCTATATTGTTATTGCAGTAACTGTTATAAATAGTTGAGTTTGGTCAAACTAACACCTCAACAAAATTCTACAAGTCAAAGACTGTAAATAAAATGTTCAGCATTTTGGCTTTTTCCCCATAATAACCAATATATAAAGTAATAAAATATCCAGCTACAATGGGTCTGTCTAGGTCGGTGCTTGGTCGTGTTGTTGTTTGCGACCTGAGAGGGTCAGGTGTTATCTAGACCTTTTTCTCCATTCTTGACTATTTTGTTAACCGACGAATGCTACAATATTAATTCACGAGATTAGTGTACACATATTAATGTTAATTACACTAATCCTTTTACCCTCTTCAAGACCATGTCCATGTATTTTAAACTTATAGCATTTAGTGTTATTCACTACTTCACTTAATTTGATTGCATAGTAGTCCACAAACAGTTCATTGGCAAACGTCACTTTTCACTAGATCAATTTATCAGATGCGTATTTCATATAAATACCCTAACAATACACTTTTGATACGTTAATTTGTTTAAGGATGACTTGTTTAGTACCATACCTTGGATATTGTGTCATGATTTATTTATTTTTTTAGCGGAGGAGAGAACTCTTAGATGTATGAATTATGTAAGTAATTATAGGTGTGAGATGCTTAGTAACTACTTTGAAGAGTAGAGTAATGCTGTCTTGTTGATTTTGAGGGTTTTGATATTCTCTGATGAAATCGATAAATGTGTTTTCGACTGCTTCTATTATAGGGTTGTTTTCTGTATTTGTAGGTAACGTTGCTGATGTTTTTGGTATGCCTGAGTGCTGGATATTTGTTGCTTCTATTATAGGGTTGTTTTCTGTATTTGTAGGTAACGCTGCTGATGTTTTTGGTATGGCTGAGTGCTGGATATTTGTTGCTTCTATTATAGGGTTGTTTTCTGTATTTGTAGGTAATGTTGCTGATGTTTTTGGTATGCCTGAGTGCGGGATATTTGTTGCTTCTATTATAGAGTTTTTTTCCTTGTATTTGTAGGTAACGTTGCTGGTGTTTTTGGTATGCCTGAGTGCTGGATATTTGTTGCTTCTATTATAGTTTTTTTCTGTATTTGTAGGTAACGTTGCTGATGTTTTTGGTATGCCTGAGTGCTGGATATTTGTTGCTTCTATTATAGGGTTGTTTTCTGTATTTGTAGGTAACGTTGCTGATGTTTTTGGTATGCCTGAGTGCGGGATATTTGTTGTTTGAACATTTGTTTGATTTGAAGTTATGTTAGATTGCTGTTCAGTAGTTCTTTGATATTTGGATGAGTTATTTGCTTACTGTGTGGTTGTGAGCGTACTGCTGCTTCATAAGTAAATGAAGATGTAGACTGTGTTATTGGTGTCGGTAGCAGTGGAGTTTTACAATGCGGAGAATATGATATCGCTGCTGTATAAAATTTCCTGCTCTTTTCTGTTTCATACTATTTAACTTCTGGTTTATACTAGGGTTAGAATAAGCGCTTAAGCCTGAATAAGAGAATCATTTCATAATTAAAATATTTTAATGATAATTCTTACCTCTTGATGTAGAATATAGTTTTCCGTAAAAGCAAAATTCAAGATTATTATTAAATTTAATGCATTGACCACACCTCTACTGTGAAATGGGCTGCTTTGAACAGGAAGTGACGCAACTGCTTTGCTATTTCTGCCAAGTTTCTTGACTTGACTACTACATATTCTCACTTTTGGTCCATTTTCCCAATCTTACAACGATTTTCTTGGAGAATGAACGCTACTGAAAATCCTGGTAGAGATTTGATCATTTTTGGCAAATTTGAGCATGTTTTCTGTGCGTGTTTTTCACGTTTTCAAGAAAAAAAATAACCTGCAAAACTTTTAGGTAAGACATTTAAAGTGCATTATAAGAGCTTCAAAAAGAATGCCCATTATGGGCTGAGAGTTTGAGAGTTCACTTTTACTTGTAGACTTTCACCGGATTTGTCGGTCTTTTATAAAGGGCAGAGCTGGGTATGCAAGTTACTGCTCAAAAATAATTCAAGTTGTTATTTTTTAATATATCAGATTTGCCAGGTTTGCTGGAGCACTCCCATTTTTACATATTTGACTTATATAGCAACTGTAAAATCTTATTTTAAAATCTGCATGTCTAGCTAAGCACCCCTTTTCCTTTTCAACTCCTTCCTACACCACTGTATATTGCATATAAAGGGCACAAATGAATTTACTTGTTATCAGACTTTAGTATTAGGCCTATTGTATTTTTAACACAGCATTCTATATCTAGTCTGTTATGGATTTTCAAGAATTAAAGGAGAGTGTAATAACAGTATTCCACAAAACATTTTAATAGTGAGAATGCTATTTATATAAGCCATTTGGTAAAACAACAATTGTTATGGCTTGGACGCCTTTTTCAAGCTGGCAAAGCATGATTATAATTAATACCTGATGATGACAAAACCTTGTCGAAACGTTGTACATTTGCTGTTGTGTTAAACTTATATTAAAGTTTTTCTTTATTACCCATTCAAGCCGTCTCCAACCATTATAATTAATTTACTTGTCATCAGACATTAGTATTAGGCCTGTTGTATTTTTAACACTGCATCCCTAAGGAACTAGATATAGAATACAGTGTTAAAATATATAAATTGTTATGTCTAGCAATGTTGAATGATATTTACATTAAACAACTTCCAATAGTTATCATACTGTATCTTTAACCATTGATTCATTTCAATAAAACCACTATAAACGGCCTAAATATTTTTAATGTCTTGTTTATAGCTGTTTTGGCAGAAAATTACTGTCGTATTAAACAAAAAACAGATATATTTATTTTTTTACAGATTTACATTTACAGTTAAAAGGTTTGCGATTTCTGATTTATAACGGTCCCTGATGAAATATTGTTTTTCAATGCTCTATATGCTGGTTTTTACTATCAAAGCTGTATGAAGATTTCAGTCAATCGGTTAGTCGTTATTTAAAAACAGTATTTGAAATAAACACAATAATTACATCCATATCATAGGTTGAAAACAGACTAATGCGAAAATTTTGAAAATATTTAAGAAAATGCGAATTGAAGGGATTCAGCTATTATCATTGCTGGTATGTACAATATTTTTCTTTTTTGTCACGGATAGCAACTACAATTTTTCTAACCTCTTGATCTTTTCTCTGTATGACCGTTACTTAGATGAATGAGTTACGAAAAACCTGAACATTTGTTGTGCGTAACTTCTGGCGATCACGTCACGAAAAAGTAAAAAAATAACATTATTTGCTTTCATTATGCAGACATCAATTAAGGACAGAATTGTCTTTATATTTGAACAAAAATATATTTCTGTTGGCAATGTGGTAAAGTGAATTTCTTTATTAAAGTGCCTCAGAAGTTAGTTCAATTTTTCGCACTCGACAGCGACCAAATGTAAATCTACTAGCTGCGACCATTACGGCAGGTTTATTGCGATTACAAATATGGTTTAAGAATGTTATTCATAACAGAAAAAAGTGTGGATACGATAACATTTTAAGCATATAATTAGAAATTTGTTTACTTGTCTTCTACGTTTTCAAAAACTTCAACAATTTCTATTCAGAAGCATTATAATTGTTGAAGAAATATTGTTACTTTATATTTAAGGCTCTCTCCGTAGATGTTTGTGATTTTAAAAAAGCTAGCAAAAATTCGAGAAATTATGTAAAAATATCGTTCCAAAAGTTTAATAGTTAATATACCTTATTATATAGGAACTTGCCATAAGGAAACCCTAGAGAGTGGACTTATATAAATGAATAACATACTATGTATTGTTTTATTGTTATAAATATTTTTTGTCGAATTTTCACATACACTTAGAAGCATCATTTTTAGCCGGTAAACATAATTTTATCTAAGTTACTCTATACATAACTAGAGTGCGCTAGCATATCTAGAAACCTTCTTTTAAAGATAACCTGAATTTCTTGTGACTCATCGGAACTTTAAAAAAGTATATGTATATATAATTCAAGTTAAAAACACACCGGGTGTTGATAACAAGAAGCCTTAGGTGTTCCATCTTGGCAAGTTAAGCAGATCTCATCCACCAATTATAGCTTGTTTGAAGACGACCTATTGATCACCATTTAATTGACGCAGGTAGGAGGTTTGGTTTCTAAAGATATAGTACGCGAAACTTAGGTATTATAAAGTAATTATTGGACAGACAGGATCACAAAGTAAAATAAATAATACAGCCATATTTGCCTGTTACTTAACTACAATTTTTTTCTTTCACGGTTTAGTAGTATCTATAGGGAACACCGATAAGGCTCTAATTTCATACGTTTTGAAAAATTTTGTTTGGTTGTTTGAAGTTAAGCACAAAGCTACACAATGGGCTATCTGTGCTCTGCCCACAACGGATATCGAAACCCGATTTCTAGCGTTGTAAGTCCCCAGACATACCACTGTGCAACTGGAGGCATTTAAAAAAAATTAAATACTAACGTTTATGTTCTTGATAATATTTTCACAATAAAGTAGAGATTCTTGTTTAAGGTTATTTTGATATCTTTACAATTGTTAAAATAAAAAATAAAGTTTGACAGCAGTGGCATAACTACAAAAATAAAAAATGCCCCCTCCCCCGCATAAAAAGTAATTAAGCCCCTTATATTTATTTCCTTATAATTGTAGTTACGATTCTGGCTGATTCGCCCCCTCCCCGAAATTGCAGGGCTGTGGGGTCGTTCTTACGTCACTGTTTAACAAGCAAAATGACGCAAGCTGCTCACATTGATCGTTTTGGCTACTTGACAAATATCTGAACGACACTTTATTCACACAATGGGCTAAACATTTAGGTCAGAGACCTCTATGATTCAGCCTTAGCCATCACTGATTTTGAACTGCGGACCAGAGGGGACATCTACCAATGTACTTATCGAGATGAAAGTAAATATTAAGCCTCTGTAAATGATGACTACACAGTTTTATGTATTCTGTTGCGTAATATGGGAACCAACATTTATTTTTACTACTTCGTTTCTCATGGTTTCACAGGTGAGAAATATTTGTATTTGTTCTAACAACATTTTCTCTCTCTTTTAAATCATATAAATATATTTAAGTATTACAGTAAATGTTTAAAGACAAATATAGTACTAGTTCTTATATACTAACTGGTTGTTAATACAGTTGAGTAAAACTTTATGTTGTGGGTGATAAATTACACGTAACATAGAATTGCATTTTTGTGCATTCATAAAGAAAGCTATAGTATTCAATCAGGTCTGCATTGTCGGCACAAGTATTACTAAACAGGTTACATCAGAGCAAATGAAAAACAAAAAAGTACAAACCTAAATAATAGGCTGTTTGTATTGTGCTACCACAGGAAACTATCCCAGAATTTTAATGTAATAAGATTTCCAGCTTACTACTGAGCCACCAGAAGAAGATAAAAAAAGAGGGTTGAATCATGAAATAATTACAGTAATATATTAATTCGTGATAGGTATTCTCAATAAGATTCTTAACCATAAAATATTAATTCTTATTAATATTATTATATATTGTTGTAAGCTGTATTTTTAATATTTTAATTTAGATGTTTGTTTACTAGGGGGAGCTTAATCATGATGATGATGCAGTTATCTAGAAAATAATTACATTATATAGAAATAAGTGTTCAATACAATACCAGAATCAATGAATTAATCAGTTAATCAATGAGTGAAGTAGTTATGAAGCAAAGAGTTAATGAGTGAATCAGTTAAAATACAGTCAGTGAGTTATTCAGTTATGTGATTCAATCAGTTAATGTGTTTGTTATCGATCGATTAGCAAAGAAATTGCACAGCGGTATGTCTGCGGACTTACAACGCCAGAATCCGGGTTTCGATACCCGTGATGGTCAGAGTACATATAGCCCATTGTGTAGCTTTGTGCTTAATTACAAACAAACAAAGCAAAGAAATTATTCAAATAAGTTTACGAGTTAGGCTTACTATAGTGTCGGGATTTCTGTTTAAACGTCCTTTGTAATGTTAGGCCTTCAAATGAAAGTAGCTATAGTAAACGTTATTGGATAACTAGATTAAGTGGTTATCGTTATGTGGACTGGACTTGGCATTATTTTTACCAAGCAAGCCAAAAGAACCCGCCTAACGACAGGAGGGTCATTACACAAAAAACTTGGGGGGGGGGGCAAGGAAGGCTGGCCTCGCGTGCCTCCCCCCACTTCAGCTGGGGGCCCTACGCTTTGTTTTAATTTGCGCACATGTTCTAATCCATCATGACTCGACACGTTTCACAGAAACTGTCACTTGAGGTTTCCTCTTAAGCTAGAAAGGGTGCGGTCGTTTCTGTCAACCCCTGTCCTACGATAGAACACGTCACAACAATATTTTTCTGGATTCAGGTCTGGACTAGCTCAGTGTTCAGGGCGCTCCAATCGCAATCTGCGGGTCGCGGGATCGAATCCCGTTACCGATCATGCTAATGCCCTAACCGTGGGGCATTATAATGTTACGGTCAATCTCACCATTTGTTGGTAAAGATTACCCCAAAACTTAGCGGGGGGTGGTGTTGACTAACTAAATTCCTTCTAGTTTATTACTTTACAATTAAGGATGGCTAGCACAGATAACCCAAGAGTTGCTATGTGAAAAATTCAATAAACAAACAAATTATCCGGGTTAAAAATAATTAACACACACACACACACATGCGTATACAGCGATTAAGAATTTTACAGTAACTGACAGTGAACACTACAACCAAAATATTAAAAAATATTCACTCTATTTAATCAAATAGATCAAGGAACTTCAAAGTACATTGTCATTAGATCAAGTTCCTGCTAAATAACAAATTCCAACTGTTGGAATTCATTAAGCTAGTTTTTACTAAGTAGTGTGAAGGTTGTTACGTATTAGAATTTCAAATAGCCTGAAATTGAGTTAACTGATAAATTTAAATTTAGTTGTTAAATTGTATTTGGGATATAGCAGTTAAGTAAAAGCCGATGTGTAGTCAGTTTATGA
>NW_013668163.1:137079-137655 GCF_000517525.1 Limulus polyphemus
TTTTTACGTAAAAAAAAATGTGTGATCTTATCAATTTTACATCAATTCTTTACAGTGCTGTAACAAGTAAAAACGTAAGTTTACTCACTATGATGCAGTAGTAAACGGTATAAAAAAAATGTCGGTAAAATAGAGTTAGAATAAAACTTAAACACATACTGATGTATAATACCATAATGAGGTTGAAACTTTAACGATAAAAGCTGCTTTAAAAGACTCACGCGAAAGTAAAATTGAAATTCTATATTAGTAAATGTAATTGTCGTTGTGTGGTCGTGATTTCGGTCGTGAGGGACAGGTATGCTTAATGAAGAGAGAGAGAAGCTTCTTCTATTCTCCATAATCAAAGTTACCAACAATTATGAAAGTCCGATTTCTTCAGATGAGCCACTGCATGACCACTAGGAATGTCTCCTTTCCGGCCATGACCGTGAATCGAAAACGGGATTTTTCCTTTTTTTATGATCACTTATAGTTACTTCTTCGAACGTAAAATCTTATTCTTGCAAGCAATTACATAATACGGACCTGCGATTGTTTTTATTGTCTTGAAATGTTTACGTGTTCCGCAGTAAG
>NW_013668163.1:138622-150768 GCF_000517525.1 Limulus polyphemus
AATTTGATCTAAGTAAGAGTTTTCCTTTTTTCCGATTTGTAAAACATCCTTACGTGATAGAAAAAAATAAGTATTATTTTCGAAATCTGCGTAGCTGAATTATGGAAAATCCGTTATTAAAACCGAAACAACTTTTATGAATTTTAAATTAGCAGGCCTGTGTAATAACACATTAAAATACGCTGATGATTTTATTTATAGTAAAGAAACTAATACTGTATTTAACTGTTATAAAGAATAACAGCTTTTCAAGCATAAATTAGGTAAGAAAAATAACACAAACTTGCAAAAATGTAAAGTTAATCACCCGACTAGTTTCGACCTACCGCCGTAACTAGTATGTCGAAACTAGTGGGGTAATTAACTTTATACTTTTGTAAATTTTTTTGTTTTTGTACTTGAAAAGCTGTTAAACTTTATAACATTTGTAGGTAGCACAAAGTACTGCATAATTTGATTATATCCAATACTGTCCGCAAAATTTGGTTCTTTTTTTGTATTCCCGCAATCTACACAAAGGGCAATAGGCATTAACTGTCTCTAATTTTAAACTAATATACTAAACATAAGGAAGCTAATCAACGCCACTCATCGCCAACTCTTGGGCTATTCTAATCAAATAGTGGGGTTTCACCGTCACTCTCATAACACACATACGACTCCAATTGTGCATCGCGCGGTTTTGTGGCAATAAAATGCAAACCATGGACCATCGAACCCACAATCCGGCATGTTAAACACTAGGCCACATTCGGTCCCAGTCTGCATAGATGGGAAGCGCTTATATTTTAATCCTAACGTATTTTCTCCTGTTATACTGATGGCAAACTTTTTCATGCTGTTATATTTTAACCCTAACGTATTTTCTCCTGTTATACTGATGGCAAACTTTTTCATGCTGTTATATTTTAACCCTAACGTATTTTCTCCTGTTATACTGATGGCAAACTTTTTCATGCTGTTATATTTTAACCCTAACGTATTTTCTCCTGTTATACTGATAGCAAAATATAACAGCATGAAAAAGTTTAATCCTAACGAATTTTCCCATGTAATACTGATGACAAACTTTTTCATGCTGTTATATTTATTCCTAACGTATTTTCTCCTGTAATATTGATGACAAATATACTGTTTCAATATACAAAACATATTAGCCAGCTTCATGCGTATTGAATGGCCTTGGACCACTTTTACAAAATCACTCGCTGATACAAGGCCACAAACACTGACTTGCTAAAAAATTAAGTAAAATTAAGTGTAAATATTATTTGTATGTAACTTGTTTTTGAGATTAAAATCACCTAGGGTGAAACCAGCTCGAGTATGGGGATCACTGGTGGTCGTATGTGTTTGATCATGTGCTTGCAGTGCAATCATTTATCGTCCAGTGTCCATAGGAGCATGGAATTAACTTACCGGAGTCAACTGAGTTAATGAAGTATATAAAAACTGTGATATATCAGAAGAAACATACGTAGAAAAGAATGTTTTACTAAAGTCTGAAAAAATGCGTGTTTCTTTTTTATACTTACGATATTTTGTTAGTTTAATATAGATTCATTGCTTGGTTAGTTGTAATTTAGCACAAAGCTACACAATGGGCTATTCGTGCTCTGCCCATCACGGGTATCGAAACCCGCTTTCTAGCGTTGTAAGTCCGCAGACATACCGATGTGCTAATGGAAGGCAGATTCATTGCTGGTATCACTATATTATCACAATAACTGTCCTTTCCAATAATATAATAAAAAAATGTTCAGATAACAAAGATCTGGTTACGAAGACAATAACTGTCCTTTCTAATAATATAATAAAAAAATGTTCAGATAACAAAGATCTGGCTACGAAGACAATAAATGTCCTTTCCAATAATATAATAAAAAAATGTTCAGATAACAAAGATCTGGTTACGAAGACAATAAATGTCCTTTCTAATAGCACAGAGAAAAACAAGATAGTGATTTGGTTACTAAGAAGGTCATATTATGTACCTGCTGTGTTTTGCTAATCTCATTTTATGATGTTTATGTTTGAACATTTTACCTTGAATTTATTTTTAGCAATAGAATGATTACTTTCCAGTTACCGCACAGCAATAAATATTTTTTATACCTTTAACTCGGGTCAAAAACCCCCAGACCGTTTCGTTAGTTATGGTCCGTTCTTTGACCTGAAATTTTCAGACAGACCCACAGAAGGATAGATAAGTACGCAGACATGCCAGTATCTCCTGTAGACAGTGAAACAAAAAGACACTGTTGACCTGACTGTGCTTAAGGAACCGTCATGGTATTTACACCTTTACCAGGTCATCGCCCAGCACCACCTAAGTAAATGCTTCTGTCTGGTTTTCTTTTTTTTTTTTTGTTAATCCTCCACAGTTTCAATGAACCATGTCTGGCTTCCGTACGGTTTTTCAACCCCGAAGGAAAAAATAGCCAAGGTCGTTTCGAAAATTTTTCACATGGTTAAGGTTATATATGTATATATAAACTAAATCTAACAAATGAGTTCAGCTTTTATGTTGGGAAAAGCTTCACATTTTTCATGATAATATACACGATAAGGAATGGGCCAAGTAAGATTTAAGAAACAGATAAATTTCCTGAACATTTAAATCATTAAATAATTCATAAATGTTCAAGGATTTTGTAATTAAGATGGGGAGAATTTCTGGTTAAAAGAAATGTGTATGACTATATTAAACAAATGCAAAGCTTAACAAATATATATACTCGAGTTAGAATGATTTCTCAGAAAGACTGAGTTTATGCGCTAAAAATCGATACCTATGATGGCCATAGCGTATATAGCCTATTGTGTAGCTTTGAGCTTAAACACAAACAATCAAACAAAACGTTTGTTTATGGTTTCGCTAACAAACACAACTCTTAACGACCGCTATTGCACGATATTTTGTGTAATTTCAGCACACACACACACAGATGTTGTTCTCATGATCTACGTTCTTTCTCCTTTTTTTTAATATATATTACTTTGTTTAGACGAAACGCCACATAAAGTCTCTGTTTTTAGGTTTTCCCAGGAGGGCCGTGCTATATCAGGGCTAGTTTAATTTTGTAAATATATATTGTTTTGAATTTTTCTACAACCCTGTTTTAAAATGAATATCATATATCTCAAAATCTTTATTTCAAAACGAAGGTATTTTGGTAATTTGGAAGACTTTTTTTACTGAAATAATTTCATAATTGCACATACTGCTCACTGTGAGCCAAGCATGGCCTCGTGGTTAGTGTTCCAGCCAGTGGATTTGAGGGTTTCCTTATTCGTTTCCCGTTACCATCATAAAATCATGCTCCGCACTTTGGGACCGTCTATGCATTACAAGAGTGATGGTCTTCTATTTGGTTAGATAAGAGTAACCCAAGATGTATGCTGTTGACTAGCTGCCTTCGTCCTAGACACTTCAAAAGTATGGACGGCTTGCATTGACAGTTCTTGTGCGTACATTCGGAAACATACAGTCTTTTTTACTGTATGAGATGATGAAAACCACGTATCTGATCCTAAATCGTTTCTGGAATATCATATCGTAACCTTTACTTAGTACACCATGTTTAAACTAAGCCTTTTTTCTTCTTTCTAATAATTTTTTAATGTCAAAAAAATATTTTACAGAACGGTCGTTTATCCGTTCAATGACTACTACATAAAAAGAGTTCGTTATATCATGGTATATATGTATGTATATATATAGGACTACAGAGGAAGGCCATCAACCTTTAGTAACGATCGACCTTGAGCCGTTTATTAAAGTGCACTTGTTATCCTAGCCCAGATTGGCCTGAATATCTTTCAATTGGCTACTTACCAACCCTGCTACCGACAGAGTTAACAATGAGACCTTTTTTGGACAGCAGTACCTAGGTCTGAGGTCATCGGAAGACGCTAAGATCTTCAAGGTCCCTCCCAGTTAGGGAAAAAAAATCTTCAAAAAGACCTGAAACCTTTGCAGCCGAAATTCTCTCTCGTTAACCGTGAAGGACCCTTGAGTTTGTCCTTCATGATCGACCTCTAAAGGATTACTAAGTAATTCTTAAATAAACTGTTAATCCACTTGCTAGATTAATTCTTTATGGTGCCCCCAGTGGCACAGCGGTATGTCTTCGGACTTACAACTCTAGAATCCGGGTTTTGATACCCGTGGTGGGCAGAGCACAGATAACCCATTGTGTAGCTTTGTGCTTAATTACAAAACAAACAAACAATTTTTTATGAATAAATTTATCGTTTTCGATCAGAGAAACATTTTATCTTGAGTATACATGATAAAAATTTGAGTCTGTCTCATGTTATCAAAATAAATAACCGAATTTGTCTTCAATTACGTGACAGTTGTAATGTCACGATATTCACAGTACTCTAACATTAAATACAAGCTGAATGTCATATGACAAGAAATAATGGTTAATTTTTATTCCCAAAATTATATCTAAATAAATGTTTTATGAACATGTTTTCTAAAAATGAATTATATTCTAGTAACAATATATGTATGGAGAATAACTAATATATTCCTAATATTTACTTCTGTATATTATTAAGTTATGTTGAAATGTTCTTCCTGATAAATCCTTATAGATTGAAATATGCGAAAAACTGATTCTTAAAGACATATTCCTACTTGATCAGCTGCGTGATCCTGCAAATTATTAATTGTGATGGTAATGGCAGTGAATTTTATTATGAATTTCGGGGTCTTCTCCATGGACTGTCTTCCTGGTTTTGGCTTTGTGAGCCTACCGAGTTGAAGAAGCTCGCTTTAATTTGGGCATTTTCAAAATTGGAACGTGCTGCGGGTAAAACATGTGGTTTATTATAGAGTTGTAGCAGTCTGAGATAAATCATTGTCCAATCATATCATCCATTTCAAACTTTATACCTGTAATGGTGAATGGAATATGTAAATATCAGTGAACTTACATATCGGAACCACTAGGGGCACCATAATGCAGCAATGGAGTAAAGGTCTACACTAAATAATTTAAGATTCTAACATAACAGTTATTTCTATACTTAATTTTAATTCACACAAAAAGTTTGCATAATAATTATTCATGTAAATTTTGTCACTTATCAAACTTACGTCTTGACTCCTGAAAAACTACTTTGTATTCTCGAATGTTCTCCAGAAACAAATCTAGCAAGGGAGTACTTCAAGAGGGCCGGGAGTGGTCTATTCATTAGCGTCCTCGAATTGTTAATCAGATGATTCAAGATTCGCGTTTCGTTGCCGCAAAAACGCGCTCCGTGCTTTAGAACCATGATTGTGCTATAAGAGTGAGAGTCAAATCCCAAGAGTTGGTGGTGGCTGCTGTAGATCAGCTACCTTCCCTCTAATCTCAGTTCAAAATTAGGGACAACTATGCGCAGATGGCTTGTGTAGCTTGTGCGAAAGCTCTAATAACAAACAAGGAAGTTCTTTAACTGCCATAAGTGAGATTGGAAAGGAAAAATAATATGCGAGTTTGTTTTACGTAAAAGTTACATAGTAGGCTACCTGCAGGGATCGAACCCAAGGTTTTAGCATTATAAACCCTCAAGATTATCGCTGAGCCACCGGTTGAGAAAGTGTATGTAAAGTTGTTGCTGTAAAGTGCAGGATGTGTGTCAAAACTTAGTAATCAATTGGAAAAATGTGTGGCAGTTAATCAAGTTATTGCTGTAAACTACACCAAGTCATCATCAGGATTTAGATCTTGGCGATTTGGGAGGGTCAGGTTCAGATAGATCTTTTCCTCCCTCTTTGACTATTATTCTTAATTGGTGCTTGATTTGCTGTTTTTAAATTTTCTATTATCCAGTCCTTTTCAAGATATTGTCTTATGGCCGGTATAGGTGAAGTTGGTATTGGGTGATTATTTATTTGTTTTTCTTAATACATATCTCTTTTAGTTGATTTTGTGGTGTTAGGGCTTACAAATAAGTGTATAATATGTGGTATAACAGGAATAAAGTGTGTTTTAGCTATTTCTATAAAGAGTGTGAGACATTTTGTTTTGGGAGTTATTGTAGTGTTGAATGAATTCTATGAATGTATTTTTGATTGCCTCGACTATGAGATTTGTTTCTGTTTCCTGTGTGTTTGTTGGTTAACTTACTGTGATTTGATGTTTCTGAATTTGTTCTGTTGGCATTTGTGTCTGTTGTGTTCTTGCTGCCTGTGGGTACGTGTTATTTGTAGTCTGTACCGGTGTTTTTTGTGTTAGTGGTGTTTTTCTAGTAGCGTTAGGTTTTGAATTTTGTGTGTCTGTTTCGGTTGATTGTGGATATTGTAAATTCTAGTTTTGATGTCCTTATATTTAGGACATCCTTCAGGTATTCGCTGTATGTTGCTGTTGGTAGTTACAGCATTGTGGGTTTTTGTGTTCTTTCGGGCATTGAGTATTGTGATGGTCTCCTCCACAGCCCACACATCGTGGGAGAGATTTACAGGCTGCGGCAACGTGTTCGTATCTCTGACAGTTGTAGCACTGTGTTACAACCACGGCGGGTGCTTTTGCTTCTTTCACCCGAAATCTCTGGTACCAGTGTATTGTAAAGTACAGGGTGTGTGTCTGGTTTGGTTTTGAATTTCGCCCAAAGCTACACGAGGGCTATCTGTGCTAGCCGACCTTAATTTAGCAGTGAAAGACTTGAGGGAAGGCAGCTAGTTATCATCACCCACCGCCAACTCTTGGGCTACTTTTTTACCAACAATTGACCGTCACATTATAACGCGAGCATGTTTGGTGGGACGGGGATTCAAGCCCGCGACCCTCAAATTGCAAGTCAAGCGCCCTAACTACCTGGCCATGCCGGGTCCAGGGTATGTGTCAAAAATCAGTAATCAGTTGGAATTTATGTTTGTTTGTTTGTTTCAGAATTTGCATGCAAAGTTACACAGCTGTCTCTAATTTTGAACTGATAGACTAGAGGGAATACAACGCCCATATCCAACTGTTGGACGACTGTTCTTTAACTGATTAGACTGGCACTATTATAGCGCACCCATGCCCTCAAAGTGAGAAGCGCGTTTTTGCGGCAACGGCGCACGAACCGTAAACTTTCGGGCAGCCTTGAGTGAAATGTAATAATTTTCAAAATGTTTATATGTGCTAATTTATGCATAGAGAATTTCGTGATGGATGAAAAACAAAACAAAACAAAAATAGAATATGCAGTTTGGCCAGAGGTGTTGAATCCCTGTGTAAAATGTAACCATGATCTCCAATGATATTTTCTGTTTTATTGTTGAAGAACCAAATAAAATGTTTTATGATCTTAGAAAAAGAGTTACACATCAATGAGGCCATGATTATTAGTATATAAAGCATATTTGTTTATTGTTCAGGAAGTGAATACCAAATATTTATTCATTGCCGTTTACAAACCTTTACTTTTTTGGTGTATACAGGGTGACCCAAAAGAAATAGAACTCTAGCAAGTGCAGAGAAGAAATGTGTTTCCTGACAGCAGTCTCTAAACACAAGTGCGCGCGCGTAAATAACGTATCAGTTCAAATTGCCTTCAGTTGCTCGTAGTGCAAGGAAAAAGAAAGTACTTGATTGCCCTGTATGTTATTTTTTACTAATTTGAGTTGTGTTGATTCATCGTATTATGCTGCATAGTATGTGTTAAGAAGATTCTCACCATGTTTCTAGAGTGAATTTTGTGCTTACCATGTCTCTGTGGCGAGTTTTGTGCTTACCATGTCTCTTTTGAGAGTTTTGTTCTTGCCATGTCTCTATGGGGAGTTTTGTTCTTACCATGTCTCTAGGGGAAGTTTTGTTCTGACCATGTCTCTGGGGCGAGTTTTGTGCTTACTATGTTTCTAGGGGGAGTATTGTTCTTACCATGTCTCTAGGGGGAGTATTGTTCTTACCATGTCTCTGGGGCGAGTTTTGTGCTTACCATGTTACTAGGGGGAGTATTGTTCTTACCATGTCTCTAGGGGGAGTATTGTTCTTACCATGTCTCTGGGGTGAGTTTTGTGCTTACCATGTCTCTAGAGGGAGTTTTGTGCTTACCATGTCTCTAGGGGGAGTTTTGTGCTTACCATGTCTCTGGGGGGAGTTTTGTTCTCACCATGTCTCTAGGGGGAGTTTTGTTCTTACCATGTCTCTAGGGCAAGTTTTGTACTTAAGCAGAATTTTTTCAAGGAAAGTCACTATTGTAGAATTTTCAAGAGTCAAACTTAGCAAACAGAAATTTTGACAGAAATTTTTAGAAATATATATATTTTACTGGTGTGATTTTAAATTATATGCCATATTAAATATCGCACATTTTAAAAATAAACTTTATTAATTTCCTGGAGTGTTAGTGTTAGTCCATTTCAGAATGAAACCACTTTATCAAAACTGAGCTACTGTAAAGGCAAGTCCTTTGTTCTTCTATGATATTTTGTCCACTTTGAAAAGATTTATCGTAGAAAGCTGGATATCTGTAAAGATATCTAATTCTAAATAACAATGCTATAATTGGGATATTCGTCTTCTCATTTTATTCCCAGATAGTTCTAAAGTGTTACGTTGATAAGCCGGGAGAAGTTTATTCTCATCTAAAATCAGTAAGCCTATTCTACATCTTTAGTAGCCTTTCTTGGAATATTTATTAATTTTTTTTCACTTCTGTGTTCTCAGCACTTATTGGAGTTTGAACATTTTTGATAACTGAAGCTTCAAACTGGTACATTTTCATTACTTTTTGTTAGACTAGTACTTTCCATATGTGTATCTATATATAAACAGGGTATGGTAACATTTTGATGATAGACATATCTCTTTTTACCTTGGATCATTGTAAAAACTTACAGACAATAGGCAAAAACAAAAAATACTGAACACATAGGCCAGTTGGTTATTTGTTATTTTTAAGCACAAAGCTACACAATGGACTGTCTGTGCTCTGCCTACCACATGTATCGAAACCCAATTTTTAGCGTTGAAATCCCGCTGAGCCACTGAAGGGCCATATAGTGCAGATAAACAAAATTATGATATGTACAATAATATGAGAATGGTACAATTCCTACTAGAAAAAAAAATACGTTACAGAATATAAATTTGACGAGATGTTTTTAGTAGCGTGTTTTCATTAATATATATTTTCTTTTTATTTGTGTTTCATTAAGAGTTACTACTCCTTTCCACAACTGACTGCAGATGGTGAATGGTAGTTTAAGTTTTGGAATAATTTACACTGAAACAGTCATACCTGCTCTTAAGTTTTAAACTTAATTTTAGTTATAGTGTTATTTTTGTAATGTAGGTTAATCTGTGATGTTTGGCGTATCCCCACCAACATCCAAATGTACCTCTTTTATTATATTAGGATACTTTGTGCCATTTGAGTTGGAAATCATAGTTTGCACTCTAGTTTTATTTGCCTGTCTTTTATGTGGAATTCTTTTTGCTTTTGTTCAAGTTGTCTGGAACTTGTATACATAACTGCATTTAAATTTAAGAAGAAAAAACATCTAATACTATAAACACAATGTGAATCTGTCTGTCAGTCTCTCGGTTACACAATGATGACATATCAATTTATTACGCAACTTAAGTAGTTTGGCTTCCTGTCAGTTAGAAGCGAGTATTGTACGATTGATCGAAAATTAAAGAGAGAGATATTTGGACTAAAATGTACAAAAAATTGCACCTTTTTTCGCAATTTGAAAATGCATATTTATTAAATCGTCGAGTTACGCCAGAAAGGACGTAAATATACTTCAGTAGACATTTTATACAACATATAAGAAGTTTATCAACGTTTTAAAAAGGTCTAACGTTAAGTCGTAGAATAATATTAGAAGATTATTTATTGATAGTATTAAGTGCGGTAAGGCTTAGCCCTAACTGAACTAAAACAAAAACCGTACACGAGTTACAGTGTTAATTTATCTCTTAATAAAGGCTTAACTAATGTTAGGACTAAGACAAGTGGACTTGTGTATTTCGGTGTCTCGATTGTGATTCTTTTGTATTACTCTAGAAAGCCTGTATTTAAAAAGTACTATTGCAATAAATATACTAATTTGGCCGCAAATGTTTTGCGAGTCTCTACTAGTTTATAATAATCAGAAGAGCCAATGGCAACGTTTGCTTTAATAACGTTGTTTGTATTTTGTAGAAAAAAATGAAGTTATCGTAACCAAAGAAAGTATAACCTTGAATGATTAAGATTATAATAATTCATGATTGAGGGGAAAATATGTTTCTTTGTGGAGAATATTATTTTCACTTATGTGTGTTTGTGTTTTATCTCCTTGCAATAATTTTTTCTTGTCATTAGGGGACAAATGTGACCTGTCGTCGAAGTGATGACACTGCGTTGAATGTCAACTTTCAAATGTTGCGAGTTTTGCTTAATTAACCCGGATGTACATTTTTTAATAAGTAGGTCACGTTTGATAAAAGAGAAGTTTCGACTTTTACTATAAACAAGAGTAGACATCAAACGTTGCAAACAAGTATTCATAGGAAAATTAGGCCAAGGTCTTTATGTAACGGTTAAGGACAAATTCTTTTCTTTATATGTATTAAATGTTTGCTTGGATTTGTTGATAATTAAACCAGGAACGCTATTTATTTCCACGAAAGGAGGACAACTTGTTTTGAATTTTTTAAAGGTCAAAATGCAAAAATCAATCTATTATGGGAGCATTTGCTCTAATTATTTCCTTTATTATTTAAAAAAAAAACCAAAGAGCATAGACTACACACACACACACTATATATATATATATATATATTATTACAAAGTTATTCTTATACATTATTTGGTGAAAAATAAATTCGAATTCTTATACGTTTCTTTATAGGCTTGTACACTTTCTAACTTGTAAGTTGTAGGTCTAAGTAACTTTTCATATGTCACTTAAATGGAAATACCTCATCTGACGTAAAAAATATATTTACTTGTACAACTCCACAGTTGATTGATCAAATAACTGAAAACAAAACACTCTCTGACTAATTATCTCTCTATATGCTTCACTGATTCACTCTGCAAGATTATTTACCTTATTGACTGGTTCACCTGTATTTATACTGAATTCTTGTTCTAAATATTTCGTATGTTACTATGTCCTCCAGCTAACATCTAAATTTATGATATTAAAAATGTATCTTATAATACTGCCCCCTTCCTGAAATGTGAAGTCCCTTGAACAATCCTAATTCAAAAAATCAATAAATATAACACTGTTCGTTCACTAAGTCTTTTTGGTAGTTTTCTTTTCCGAGGCCAATGATATGCGGATGGAATGGCGTCGTGTCCATTGTTGTCACTAGCTGTCCTGTCGCTGGGGGAGTTATTGATGGGTAGGTAGTTGAGTTAATTCACTGGCGGATGCTCTGCAAGTAGTCTCGTCAAGAACTCTGGGCTCCTTCACAGGTTGTGGTTCTACTTATAACTCCTTCTCTGAACTTATCCAGTTGACCATTCTTTCACTGACGTAGTTTCTAATAAGATCATGGTGGATACCTATGACTTGGATTCCCTATCCTCCAAACGCATACTTAATTTTAGAGTTTGTCCTTTGTATGTTCAGACAGACCATCTCACCTCAACATAATCCAGTTTTATCAATATTTACATCATAAATACCTCTTGTTTTATCACAAGTTGATTTAAGTCTTCCTTGAATAAAGTCATGTACGACATCTTCATCCATGAAAGCTTTTTCGACCACTAATCTGTCAGGACACATTGAATTGTTTGGTTCTATTAAAGTCTAATCGCTAGATGTAAATCTATTTATAAGACGTCCTGCTATAGGTACTGCACTTTTTGATGGTGCACTGTTTCTGTTTCCACTGAAGCTTCAATCTCTTGTATAGTAACTGCCATGTAGTATACAGATATTTCTTTGTCATAGACTATGAAGCTATCTTAAGCTAGTCTACTCTCACATCCATGTCTTTACATGAAATCAGCTCCCAACATGCACTCTTCCTTAATGTTAAATTAAGACTAATAATGGCTGGAGACGGCTTGAATGGGTAATGAAGCAAAACTTTAACATAATAGCAAGTGTACAACGTTTCGACAAGGTTTTGTCATCATCATTTGGTACCTGATGATGACAAACCCTTGTCGAAACGTTGTACACTTGCTGTTATGTTAAAGTTTTGATT